>NW_021594812.1:0-231 GCF_001605985.2 Dendrobium catenatum
GGATCAATGTTGACAAATTATTTAAGGTTTGGGACTTTTGGATTCTATTATAGGTCACATATGGGCTTTTTGTTAGTCTTACCATTTTTTTATCAAAGGGTTAACTAAGTTTAGGGAATGAATCATAATATTGCTAATTTTTTTTAGAATCATTTAAAATATATTTTAGGGTTTTTCTTAGAGATTTCAAAAAGGAAGCCCACTTAGACATCCTATAATCATGTTTTTGAT
>NW_021594813.1:0-223 GCF_001605985.2 Dendrobium catenatum
AGATATCTAGGAAAAATAACTTAGGGTTATGTTTGGATGACTTGGAAAAATTTTAGAAAACTCATTTCATATCTAATAGGGATGAAACATAAACATAGCACACTTCGCACTATCATGAGCTTAAATAAAAAACTCAATAAGTAACTTATTTGAAGGAATAAATTTGGCATTAATTAGGGATAAATAAGTAGCTTAAATAAAAAACCCTAAAATTAGCCCTTAA
>NW_021594814.1:0-222 GCF_001605985.2 Dendrobium catenatum
TACCTGAATGGTCCTCTCAGACTGTCCATCGGTCTGATGATGAAAGGCTGCTGAAATGCAGTTTCGTACCCAAGCCTTGCTGAATGCCTTTCCAAAGTCTGGAAGTAAATCGTCCATCTCGATCAGAAACTATCACTCGAGGCACACCGTGCAATCTGACTATCTCCTTCACATATATCTGTGCCAAACGATCCACCGGATCGGTCTGCCTGATCGGAAGAA
>NW_021594815.1:0-317 GCF_001605985.2 Dendrobium catenatum
ACAATTCACCCCCCCTCTTGTCGTTTAGTAATTTCAAAATGTTCAATCAATTACAACATAGAGTGTAGTAAATAAATAAACAATCACATCAATTCTAAGCTAGCAACCAGCATGCAGTGAAAAGCTCGAAAACCCGGCACACAGCAGAAAAGTAAACACCGGCCTAGCCTAAAACTAGAGTTGATTGTCCTAGCAAACCATCTACAGTGTGTGAGGTAGGCCGTGTGGTTTTGATATGTCTTAAGTAGGATCATTAGATTGAAGTTGTTTAAGGTTCTGATTGGTTAAAAGGCTTAAGGGAAATTTAATTAAGGTTT
>NW_021594816.1:0-280 GCF_001605985.2 Dendrobium catenatum
AGTAAATATGTCAGTCAGTTAATTCTCAGTTGTCACACGGTTTAACTTAATGTCTTTTTTGGTCACATGGTCTCTAATAAAATGATGTCTTATGTCAATATGTCTGGTCTTTGAATGTTGGATAGGATTCTTAAAAATATAAATGGCACCAGTGCTGTCACAAAGAATTGAAATTGTGCATACAGATAATCTTAAATCCAGAACTTGATTCTTCAACCAAATGACTTGGGCAATACAACTCCTCAAGATAATGTACTCAGTTTCAGTAGTGGAAAGTGCT
>NW_021594817.1:0-223 GCF_001605985.2 Dendrobium catenatum
TGATTAAGTTATTTTAAGTTTGTTGTAATTAAGAGACGTGAATTAATATTAGAAAGGGTCTCTTGCTGATTTTTAATGGGTTGTTTAAGAATTTTATTAACCTATTGGGAGAATTTTGGGATTTGAAAGGGTTAATGGGTTTTAAGAGATTATCCGGATGTGTTAACTAAGGGGTCAAAAATTAATTTTTCAAATTAGGGCTAATATTAAGGGTTTCAGATTT
>NW_021594818.1:0-318 GCF_001605985.2 Dendrobium catenatum
AGGCTTCGGTTTGTTCTGTGTGTGCCAAGGAGAAGGGCGGTTTTTGCCTGGGTTTCTTCTCACGCCTGGAGAGGAAGACCGAGCGGGAGAGGGTGAGCCTGTGGATTTTCGTGAATTGGGATCAACGACGGGCTAAGGCTTAGGGAGAGCTTGGGGTTTTCGCCTGTATTGTTCGAACAGTGAGTAGAGGGAGACGGAGAGGAGCGGGGTTCACACGAACTGCTGAGGAGATGGGGGGCGATTTCATTTTGTCTGTGCAAGTGAGTGGGGGAGGCAGTTCGCGAATTTTAGAGAGAGAGGAGCCGTTCTGGGTAGTTT
>NW_021594819.1:0-256 GCF_001605985.2 Dendrobium catenatum
CTTTCTTCCTTCTAGATTTCTTGTGAGAAGATCAGTCTAGGAGATCCAGTTCGCTGCCGACATTTGGAGAGTGTGAATAGCCGAAAGGATTGCTTCCTACACTTGGAGAGTGTGAACAGCCAGAAGGGTTCTCTGCCCACACTATGAGAGTGTGAAAGGACGAAAGGGTTCTCTGCCCACACTAGCAGAGTGTGAAAGGATGGACGGTTCTCTACCAATACTGGGGATTGTGTAAAAGGACGATGGTTCTCTGCCG
>NW_021594820.1:0-201 GCF_001605985.2 Dendrobium catenatum
AAGCCAATCCTAGCAAGGAGAAGGTAGAGGAGAATTATATGGTAAAGAAGGGCAAGAAGAAGTCTTAAAGAGCTTTCTGGGCGGACTGAGCTTCAGACTCATCTAAGACTGAAAAAGAAGAAGTCACTAATCTTTTCTTGATGGCAGACAATGTGGATCACTCGGATCAAGTAGAGGTATGTGACTTAACCTATGATGAAT
>NW_021594821.1:0-372 GCF_001605985.2 Dendrobium catenatum
TCCCACACCGAAGAATCGGTGGCAAATTTGTATCAAATTGGGAAGGCCCCTTCGTCGTCGAGAAGGTGTACCAGGGAGGAGCTTATCAGTTGATCGATCTGAACGGTCAGAGACATATGCTGCCTATCAACGGCCGACATTTAAAGAAATATCATGCATGAAAATTCCATATCTGATGTATCTTTTTGATGATCAAAATTCTACGTGCATATTTATTAATGCATGTTTTTTTTTACATTTTGAAATTCTCTTGTATAGCAAGAACACATTTCAAAATCCCCCATCAGACTGGGAGCATTTTAAATATTTATTTGGGTCGACATCGTGCTGCTTGCCGAGATCCCCAAATAAATATTTAAAATCTTAAAGACA
>NW_021594822.1:0-595 GCF_001605985.2 Dendrobium catenatum
ATGGTCGTGATCGGGGTAAATTTAAATGCAGAGGTAGTAAGTAATTGGGCTATTTTTTGGTCAATTGCTTTTGTGGTTTTGGTGTTGATTGGACTATAATGAGAAGGCCCCTGCTTCCCCTCTTTGGCTTGGCTGATTGGCAACCTGGATGCCTAGTTTGTTGCTTGGTGGTCGGTTTTCTCACCTATGGATGGCTCATGCTAGCCTCCTGGCCGGTGCTGGGGGCCTCCACCCTAAGTCCCCTCTTCTGACTTTGTCCATTTGGTGTTTTTATTTTTCTTGTTAAACTTGTACCTTGTGTTTTTTTTGTGGCTTGACTTGTTCTACCTAGGGCTGTTGGTCTGTACCTGTTATACTCTTCTTTCCCCTTTATTTGAATAAAATTTTTGTTTTTTTTTTTTTTTTTTAAAATAAAATTAATAAAAATAAAATTTTTTTTTTTTTTTTTTTTTTTAAAATATAATCAATGACAAATACTAGTAGAATCATTTTAACTATGATTAGCTCTATTTTTCCCCTTTCAAAAATTTCCACATAAAATTTATGCTTTTTTCTATCTTTTTTTTTGTTGGATCTTCCAATAGAGCTAAGAACC
>NW_021594823.1:0-345 GCF_001605985.2 Dendrobium catenatum
TTTTTTACAAGCTGATCAATAGCAGGTTATACAATTGTTGTATCTTGCCATATCTTGCCATAATAGCAGGTTATATAATTCAACAGCAGGTTTTACAATCTATTGCCATATCTTGCACCCGTACAAATTCATAGCAGCATATACTCCATATCTAGCAGGTTTTACAAGCTCTGATCAATAGCAGCATATACTCCATTCTGCCGGATATTGGAACTACCTGGAGCTAATATTGGAAAAACCTGGATATTGGAACTACCTGGAGCTACTACCGGAACTGGAGCTATTACCGGATTTTGACATCCGAACGGAACTGCAGCTACTACCGGAACTGCAGCTTTCATCTTA
>NW_021594824.1:0-278 GCF_001605985.2 Dendrobium catenatum
AATTATGGTCAATTAGAGGGGTTAAACATAATTTTTGGATTTAAATTGAATTTATTACATTTTCTGGAAGGTTTTAAGACTTAATTAAGGCTTAATTTTGATTAAGTTAATTAAGAAGCTTAATGAATTCAAAAATCAGTAAGAAAATTCCCTAAGGCTGAGAATGTCACTAAGTTCAAGTGGTTCAAATTTCAAGTTCAAGTGAAGTACATCCTATTCACAATAAATTTTTCCAAGTTCTCTGATCAAAGTCCTTAATTTTTGTCCTTAATTGTGTC
>NW_021594825.1:0-249 GCF_001605985.2 Dendrobium catenatum
AGGGAGACAAGCTGCTGTATCAGGGGAGGTTTGTGATACCCCGGACGTCGATCCACATCCCAAACCTACTTCGGGAGTTTCATGGGAGTGCAATAGGGGGCCATTCAGGCGTACAAAAGACATACAGGAGGCTAGCTGGGGAGCTGTACTAGAAGGGGATGCATAAAGATATAGAGGAGATGGTAGCCAGATGTGAGGTCTGTCAAAGGAGCAAGTACCTAGCTATGTCACCAGGAGGATTACTACAGC
>NW_021594826.1:0-887 GCF_001605985.2 Dendrobium catenatum
AGTATAAAGACAGCCATAGCCCATGAGCATTGTAACGTACAAATCACATCACAGAGAGAAAAGTACAGTAGTAAAATAAGACATCACAACAAACAAAGGCAGTCAATCAACACTCGTGCCACACACATATCACATCACATAAGCAAAAAGAAATGAAACACTGACCCTAATCCTAGGGCGAAAATTAGTGCCTTAGCATACAACTCTATGTGTGTGGTAGGCTTGTGTGGCTTGGATAGGTCATATGTAAGATAATTAGTATAAGTTGCCTAATGTTAGAATTTATTGAAGGTCAGAAAAAGAAAATTTGATTAAGGTTTAAGTATTAATGGGTAACGGTCTTTTTTTAGTTAACATAGTTTGTGGGTCCATTTTAATGCTTAGGGTAGTTATCTTGGAAGTTTAAATTATATTAACCAATTTTAGAAAGTCTCAGGTCCTCATATATGTTAGGCTGTGGAGTCCAAAAGATTACTATGGGAAATATGTTAGATTTAGGGGTTCTAGAATTTTAGTTAAATATTAGTGCTTACAAAGAGTAAATAGGCTTTAAGTTTGTTAGATTTAAAGTTTTCTACGCAAAGTTATGAACTTTATGTGTTAATAATTTCAAGTCATTCAGAGATCTACCCTAGCTCCTAGAATTTTTCTAAGTTCGCTAGATTGGTCCTTAATTATTGTCCTTAGGGGTCACTACATTAAATGGTTTTAAAATCAATTTTTGGACTAAACCTTGAGGTAACATGCAGGGAGTACATAGATAAATAAACACACCCATTCTTAGGATCTAGGAGAGCCTAGGCTAAGTGCTCGTGCATCATACGCATGCAAAAGATGGTGAAAATGGTGATTAAGCATGCATTACGAAGAGATTAGTGAATGATTGA
>NW_021594827.1:0-630 GCF_001605985.2 Dendrobium catenatum
AGAAAACTGCCATTATTATTGGCGATCACAGAATCACCGATCATGACCGCCAGTAATTCATGAATTTTTTGTAGTGATCCAACTTGAGGTCTCTCTCTTCCCAGACAACTTCTACCTTGACTCATTTTTTTAAGGCGATCCAATATCTCTCACAAAGGTTAGTGGAAACACCAATAAGCCCATTGGTTATAGCTCTCCTCATCTCATTAGTCACCCACAAACTAGCCCAAGCTTACTTCCCTATTTGGCACTACTAAGCTCCACCAAAGATAACACATTGGAGCCTTTCTAATTTCTCCTTACTTTACCCAATCACAAGATGAAACATGTCTTGGATAGTCTATTTAATATTGTATAGGTGTCCTATGCAGTTTTGTATTTTTTCCCTTTTATTATCTCCTTTTGTCTAATCTTTAGAATTCTATAAATAAGAGGTGTTGAAGAAATAAACAAAACTATTAATTTATTTGAAAGTAAAGTGCCTATTATCTTTCTCTTTTTCTTTATTCTCACTCTCCACTCTCATATAGATTACAACTTATTGCGAATCTAATTTCAGGGAATATAATTTTGATGATAGTAAATATTGGTGAGAAAAATTATGTATCACCACGTAGATTTTGATTTCTC
>NW_021594828.1:0-1450 GCF_001605985.2 Dendrobium catenatum
TGGGGCAACTGTGGTAATTTTCTGTCCTACAAAATGATTTCTTAAATATCCTGGTAGTATTTTTTAATGCGTTAATACAAATACAAGCAAGTTGGCGTGCATTTTGACTAATACTGCAGTATGATGTTGATCTCGTTTAAACTGAAATGATGCATGAATTTTCTAGCTGTGATATTCTATTCTTTTTATTTCAGTTCTGATTGTTGAAATTAATGAAACACTGGAAATTTATTTGTTCACTGAAATTTGATGCGTTATTAATGTGCTTTGTGGTTATCTTATTAATTGAGGCATGGTGGATATCTTTGAAGTTGTGTGGCTCTTCAGAGACTTGCTTACTAAAATGATCCTGCTTGGCTTATGAGCTGGTAAAGAGGAAGAATTGTTATGCTCATGTTAGTTGGTTAGGCACTTAGGCTACAGGATTACTTCTTTTTTTACCTCATGTATAAATGACCTTACTAAAATTTCACTTCATATCATAAACATCCTACTTTATTGTTCTTTTTTTTTTTGCTTGTTATTTTCTGGGACCCATGATCCATTATGTAGCCTAGTTGCACCCTTAATAGGGATTATTAAGTTGCCTGGTTGAACCCGCAGGTTACCACATTTGCTGACATGGAAGGAGAGGAAACATTTGATTCATCATTCCTTGGTCAAGCAGATGAAGTCTTGGAGGAACGTATTGCTGATGATGATGTAATTTTGGTCAAAGGCACAAAAAATACAAGTGCAGTGAGTATATTTGTCTATATTCATTTTTGCTTAAAGATTTTCAGCCTTTTGAGTGGTATCTTTTTGTTTTTAATATTAATATTTATTAATATCTCAGGTCTCATTGATCCTTAGAGGTGCAAATGACTTCATGCTTGATGAGATGGATCGCTCATTGCATGATGCATTATCCATTGTGAAGAGAACTCTCGAATCTAATTTGGTATAACTGCACTGAATCTCAATTCCTTGTCCAGTTAAAATTAAAATGTTTTATGATAAAAATTTTCTTCTCTTCCTGGAAAAACCATCTCTGCCTTGACTATGTCCAATTTATTGTGTTCATGTTACCTGAAATCTTAAATTCAATTTTTACATCTTTGACATCTTAAATAGGTACTCTGTTCATGAAGAGTGCACTCCATGTAAACTATACATATGAATTTTATATGGTAAAAGGATCAAAATGGTCCCTTCATCTTTATGAAAGATTAAATTGATCCTTTAAGATAATTAAAGACCATTTTTATTTTTCATAAATAGTCAAAGGCCCCATATAGTGGGATAAAGGCTTGATGTTGTTGTTGTACTAGTCAAAGGACTATTTTTTATCATTTTCTCGAGTTTATAGGATATAGAACTTTCTGGATGCGCATAAAATGTTTTCCCCTCACTAGACATTTGCAAAAGGATGTACTTGGTGTATGCTTTTTGCTGATGATATTCTTGTTGA
>NW_021594829.1:0-317 GCF_001605985.2 Dendrobium catenatum
TTTCCTGCATCGTATTCTCCACTATTTTCATTTTTTTTAATAGAGAATTGTCTGTCACATTGTTAAAAAAAATAATTAAGGATTCAATATATCTCTCATAAATTATAGTAAATATATTAATATTTTTCATATGTATAGAATTATTATTTGTTTTATTTGTCATGTTATATTAATTAAAGAACATGACTGCTGCGTCATATTGGTTAATGATATTATAATATAAATGTTGTGTCAGGATATTTAGTATTTAGGATAGAGAAATATAAAATTTAATATCTTAATTTTGCATGAAAATTTAGCATACACATAGATAAGAG
>NW_021594830.1:0-209 GCF_001605985.2 Dendrobium catenatum
ATCTCCTAAGCATTTCCACACCTCTATTGGAATATAAATTCAATAGAATAAGTAGGAACCCATCTTTAAGAAAGGCAAACAAGAAGAATCAACTACTTTAAAACCTATTGTATGGTACAAATGCAAGAACATAGAATAAAATATAATTAAGAAATTTCAGCAATTTAAAATTCTTTAAATTATTGAAATAAAAATATTATTAATTAATG
>NW_021594831.1:0-1000 GCF_001605985.2 Dendrobium catenatum
ACTCAAAATACATCAAGTGGGCCCCCCTAGGGGTTTCTGCCCAGCTCCTGGCTGGGTTTCTTCCGCCGGGAGTAGGTCCTGACCGGTCCAGGGTGGACCAGTTCAGCCGGCCCAGGTTGGGCCGGCGTAACAGAATGTTGAGGATTATATTGGTTATGTGTCGAATGAATCTCTATTGGATCCTTTGGAGCCCGTTCTGGTGAATGTGTCTTTAATCGAAGTGTCGGTTCTCCTATTAGTGCCTCTTTTACCCGAAGGTGTTGATCATGTGTCTAAAAATGTTGGTGTGCCTCTTGTTGATGTGCATATATACGTTATTTCCAATGATGCATTGTTACCTCACCTAGCTTGTAAATCGAGGGGAAATGAGGTGATGCAGGATGACTAGTTAAATGATGACAATTCTTCAGCTGATGGAGAGGAAATTAATGAGAATGATTTGGATTATCGTGATAACTTTGATTTAAGCATTTTTCAAATTGCTGACGCTGGTTTTTTTTTTTAAAGATTAGTAAGCATAGACTATGTAAATCGAAAAAGAAAGAATTTTTCTTTTTGGATTTGGCCTACCTTCTGCTGTTGATGTCTGCTTGGTTGGATTTGGCTTATTTCTTTAGACTGTTGTGGGTGGTACTGATGGACCATGTTTTGGATTTTTTCCTTTGCCTGGGTTCTTTTTGGCTTTCAGACTCGAGATACTTTTTTTTATGGATTGCCTTGGGTGGTGGTGGTCCTTTCAGACCCAAAGCTGGTTGATTGGTTTGTTGGGTGTCTTGTGGATTGATGACAAGACTGTGGGGTGTTAGCTTTAGTTTTTCGGACTATGATGACGCAAGCTTCTTGCACGCCCCCTGGAAGGTCATGGCTTGTTGTGGTAACCTTGGTGGTTCCTGTGTGGTCGAGGGTGGCTTTTTTATTTGGGTCTTCTAGTTGATTCTTCTTCCAATGGATGGTGCAAGTTTGGCAACCAGGAGACGTTTATGAGCCCGACACTTAGAAT
>NW_021594832.1:0-782 GCF_001605985.2 Dendrobium catenatum
TATCAAGCTTCAGAGCCATCATCCCCTTCCTATTTCTGGAAACTTTGAACTTGTGTAAAATCTCCTGGGCCAAGAGACAGTGCTCAGAGATAGATCTCCCAGGAATAAAAGCCATTTGTTCCTCGGTAATCATCTTGGGCATACACATCTTCAGTCTATTAACTAGCATAGTAGCTACAACCTTGTAATTCGTCTGGCATAGGCTAATAGGATGGTAATTGGAAGGAAGCAATGGATTCTTTACTCTTGCAATCAAAACAATTAAAGTGTCTTTCCACTCTTTCCTCATACAACCATTAGTAAAAAAACTATTGACAGCATTTCATAAATCTTTCCAAACTATATCCCAATAGTATTTATAGAAAGACGAAGTAAGACCATCCATACCTGGGGAACGATTGTTCCCTTGCTGGAAGACTGATTTCTTAAGCTCCATCACCCAGAAATCTAAGCTAAGAACCTAGATATCCTCATCATTCAACTTCTGGTGATCCAAAATTTTGGGCCAACCTAAGAGTTGACAGCTTCTATTCTTCCATTTTGATTCAAAATGTTGAATAAAAACCTTTTCAATTTCCTCTTCTTCAATTTGCATCATATTGTAAGCATCTTTAATTTGGTTCACTCTATCACCATTCCTTCTAGCTGTTGCAAAGTTATGAAACAACTTGGAATTATAGTCACCTTCCTCAAGCCACCTAGCTTTAGCTCTTTGATACAACCATGTAGATAACCTCTTCAAGGTTACATTAAGTTCATGAATTTTGCTTCTAAGTAAAATC
>NW_021594833.1:0-250 GCF_001605985.2 Dendrobium catenatum
GAATAACTAGTTAAAATCATATGCCACATACGAAAATTAATCGATTGCAAAAAAATAGACCTGCGAATTTTCCAAAAATCAAATGTAATATTTTCAAATAATGGAGGTATAGTGATTGAATATCCTTCCGCAACATTACGATTTGAAAAATTAGCCATGGATCAAAATTCAAAAGCTTTTAAAAACTTATTTTATATAAACCGCTCTGATACAACTTGAAAGTTCGTTAGGGATGTTAGGCCTTATATGA
>NW_021594834.1:0-1012 GCF_001605985.2 Dendrobium catenatum
ATCAAGTTATAAGCAAAACTTAAATTTAGAAAAATTATATTTTCTAATGAATCCAATTTTGAGTTGCAGTTTAAGTTATAACACTTGTAGGATAAAAAATATTAGGGATTTTCATATAGGCTAACACACATTTCAAAAATAGATTAAAACAAAACAAGATAACTTGTATTGATATCATTATAATGGATATTATAAACTAAGGAATGATATCAATACGACATAAAAACTCAAATACTAAGACATCAAATGAAAAGTATATCAAAAAAAGAAAAAATATATCACAAACTACTAAAACATAATCACATCATTTAAAGAAAAAACATAACCAAGTGCATGAATCAATTTGATGGTCTCTGACCTGGAGGAGGAGGAACAGTACTGAAGAAATTAAAATAACTGCTTATCATAAGCATATTAGAACTAATATCATTCATTAGCTTTCTCATATATCTCATGTCCTGATTGTACTGAACATCCTGCTGCTGTAAGTGAGTTTCAATTTGATCAAATCTTTGATCAAAATGAGACTCTAAGCAATCAAATCTCTAAATCAAATCCAGATAATTTGATTCACTAGCAGGAGCAGGTGCAGGTTCATGTTCCTCCTCTGAGTCACTAATAATATATGCTTTACGTGGTTCATCTTTATTGAAGATTGCTCTAAAAGATCTGTCATTGTAGTAGAGAAGTTCTTCAAAATCTTGAACTGAATGAACTAAGTCATACTTCTTCTCCAAAATGAAGGCAATAAGATGTCCTAAGTTTTGTTCTTCTTTCTTTTAGGGTCGACATGACAAATTTTAGAAATTCCATAAAGATAGTCAAGGATTTGTTGGGCTTCATCTATTGGTTGCTTAGTCATAATCAAGTAGGTTACTGTAGAGAGAATAGGAGTAATGTTGACTCTATCATCAGCTTTAGGAATTATTGAAGTTCGAAGAACATGCTGGACAATACGAGCATTGCGAACAAGAGAGGACACTTTAGGCATATGATCCTTAAAAATTATTCC
>NW_021594835.1:0-470 GCF_001605985.2 Dendrobium catenatum
AGAAAAAGCCCGTCACACAGCAGTAAAGAAATAAACACTGGCCTAACCTAAAATTAGAGTCGGTTGTCCTAACAAACAATTCTAAGTGTGTGCAACAGATTGTGTGGTTTTGATATGTCCTAGGTAAATTATTGGCTAAAGTTTTCTAATTAATTGAATTTTAATATATATAAAAAAAATATTCGCTAATCTTAAGGTGAGGTGTCACTAAGTTTTCTATGTTATATGTTTCTATCTTAAAGTGTGCATGCACCCTAAATCTAAATTTTCTAAGACTCAATCCTTAATTTTTGTCCTTAAATATCACTACTGTTATACAGGATGAAATCTTTGTTATTACTAACCCTTATGACTTTGCGTATATGTAAAAGGAGTTTAGGGATCTAAGAACAAATAGTAATCCTAATTAAATTGAAGTTACTACAGGGACCTTAAGGAATGGTTCACGCACACCACATCAAAGGGGTCCC
>NW_021594836.1:0-202 GCF_001605985.2 Dendrobium catenatum
CACCTCGGGGATTATTCACTCGACTACACTAGGATTGGCGAGAGAAGATCTTGCACACTAGAATTGAGATCACCACTAGGAAGAAGATGTTGGAAGCCTTTGTCCACGGGAAAGTAGTCGGAGTCGGTGGGGTTGGTAGATGGCGTCGTCTTCTAACTGATGTAAAACGGGATCGGAGGATTGCTAAAGAATGGATCTCTTC
>NW_021594837.1:0-1176 GCF_001605985.2 Dendrobium catenatum
TTTAAATCTTGAAATTAATATCCAAATAGTACATATAGATTTAACCTCTATAATGCCAATAAGTTTTTAGGATTTAACACCCACTTGATTTAATAAATTCTACTTTTTTAGAATTCACTAAGTGGTGGCTGGCTAGCGGTGGCCGACAGTGACAATGGCAAAAAGTTTGCGATGTATTTGAAAATTGCTGAAATTTGAGAATTTTTAAATGCACTAGATTTGAACTAGATGGTGAATTTCATTTACTTCAAAAATTTACCATTCATTTCTTTTACATTATAAAGGAGTTAAGCTATCATGAAAACTTCTTGGCCCAAGCATAACTATATATTGAAGCTTTCTTGAATGGTGATTTTGAATTTTGAGTTTATAACTAATATGCCTACAAAAATTTTACTTAACTCGCATGAATCTTGTTGTATTACTTTTTACTAGAAAGTTTTAGAATTGAATTTTGAACTATTCCAACTTTGATTTTAGTAAACTTATAATTTCTTGACAAGACAAACCAACGTACCAAAGGTTGTTCAATCTTAATTAAAATAAACCCAAATCATGCACAATAAGTATAATTAGGAAATTTAGGATGTTAATTAAAGGAAAAAATCTAAATCTTACATGCTTATAGTCAAATTGAGCAGTTCAACAATGAACTCATGATTATTCAAATATGTGGTCATTAGAGCTTTATCAAATATTTGATATTAACGATCGCTGCAAGCCACCACCATTATTCAAGTGTTATCGGTGGGTTGCTATTGTATGATTATCATCATTTGGTCATTATTGTATGACCATTATTATTTGACCACTATCATCTAGTTATCTTAGTTAATTCACCTTCATTTAATGACCATTATCTGATTGCTATTACCCGACCACTATCAGCTGGCCTAACCATCTAACTGTTGTTTCCTTGGGTTATCAGATGTTTGATACTAAAGATCATTGCTAGCCACCATCATTATTCTAGGGTTATCATTAGATCACTATCACATGATTATCATCATTTGGCCATTATTATCTTACCATTATTATTTAACAACCACCATCTAGTTATCATAGTTAATTCACCCTCATTTAATGACCATTATCTAATTGCTATTTTCTGACCACTATTAGTTAATCTCATCGCCTGACCAATATTGCCTGAGTGACATCATATGTCTTCAAAAT
>NW_021594838.1:0-336 GCF_001605985.2 Dendrobium catenatum
AATTGGATTGACTGATTTGCAAGAGTACGTTCTGACAAGAGTCCCTTATGGAATTAATTGACGCTATCAATTGCTATTAATTGATACAGACATCCTAATATTTGATTGATGATATAGATACAATGGATTGATTAGACGACACGATTGATTGAACTTATAGTATTGATTGATAGATACTGCTACGAGGATAGATAGTGATTGGAAGCACTTACTGATTTGATTTCCGCTGTATAGACTTGATTCCATTGACTTTGGATTTCCGTATTGCATAGACTCATTGACCATTGATTGACTTGATTTTATTGACCTGTATATTGATAGCATTGCCGTGCTTTG
>NW_021594839.1:0-538 GCF_001605985.2 Dendrobium catenatum
AGATGGTCGGCTGTGTTTGGGAGGGAGATGGTCGGCTCTGTTGTTGCAGGGTTGCTGGGTTGGTTACTGTCTTGGTGTTGTTGCTATCTTGAAACATTTAGAGTGTTAAGTTTGCTGTGTTTAGGGTGTTGTTGCTGGGTTGGCTACTTGACTGTGTTGTTGTTTCCTTGCTGGTTTGCTGGGTTGGTTGCTGTCTTGTTTTTTCTGAGCAGATGTCTTGAAATGCTGTGTTGGTTATCTTTAAACATTTAGGTTGTTGAGTTTTTTTGTGTTTAGGGTGTTGTTTTGGTTGCTGGGTAGTTGTGATACATTGGTTGCTGGGTTTGTTGTGTTGTTGCTGGGTGCTTCAAGAAGCCCAGGGATGTTGGTTGTGTTTGGGAGGGAGATGGTCGGCTGTGTTGTTGCAGGGTTGCTAGGTTGGTTGCTGTCTTGATGTTGTTGTTGTCTTGAAACATTTTGGGTGTTAAGTTTGTTGTGTTTAGGGTGTTGTTGCTGGGTTGACTACTTGACTGTGTTGTTGTTTCCTTGCTGGTTTGCT
>NW_021594840.1:0-231 GCF_001605985.2 Dendrobium catenatum
GTTATCTTTCACATTCCCTCACAAAGCTTCAAACAGCAAACTTTTAGTTCAACCTCATTATTATTGTTTGCTTTTGATTTTTTTTATGGATATTAATTAATGTTGCTATTTGGTGAAGTTAATGCTACAGGTATTTTTGTCAATCAATACTGTTGGCCATATATTTGTGTACATACATGTGTGTGTATGTAAAAAAAAAAGGTGATTGTGAGATTGTTTTAAAAAAAGAAG
>NW_021594841.1:0-291 GCF_001605985.2 Dendrobium catenatum
AAGATGTCCAAAATTGTTTCACCAAAATTTGAGCTTGTTTTGACCACTGAATTGGGAGAAAATTGAAAAAAGTGATTTTAAACAAACCCAAATATCTCCTTATACAGTAATCAAAATAACTTAAATTTAATTTTAATAAATACTAGAGCTTAAGAGCTTTCCAACAAGCCCTAAAACACTGATTTTGGTGAAAAAATGGATTTACTATGAATTTTAGAAGTTCTTGGGCATTTAAATGATTTTTTTAAATCATTTAGTCAAATCGGGCCGCCGGCGTCGCCAAACCAATCA
>NW_021594842.1:0-264 GCF_001605985.2 Dendrobium catenatum
CACTTTTAATAAATAATAATAAAATAATTGAAATTTATTGAAAATTAAAGAATTACCTTTCTTCGGGCTTGAACACCATTTTAGTTGCTTGCATTTTTGAAACCTTCACTTTGTAAGCATATTATATACCTTTCCAATATTTACTTCCACTCTTCTAAACTTATACAATTTTCACAAAATAAACAATTTACCTCTCACACTTGTACACTTCTCTCATTCCTAAAATAATGCTTTACACTTTCCTAAAGTCATACACTTCCTCCC
>NW_021594843.1:0-426 GCF_001605985.2 Dendrobium catenatum
TTGGTATTGATTTCATGTACTTCATTTCTAATGCTATCAATGTCTTGTTGTTGCTGCATAAGTTGAGCATCAAGTTGATCAAACCTTTGATCAACATGAGTCTCTAATCTAATAAATTTTTCAATCATATTCTGATAATCTGATTGAGGTGCAGAAGTTTGCATTCCTTCTTCTTCTTCTTCTTCTAAATCATTGGCATGTGCTTTTCCTTTATCCTCCTTGAAAAGCAATATGAAGGAAGCATCATTATAGTACACTCGCTCTTCGTATTCATCATCAGGATGCACTAAGTTGTATTTCTTTTTCAAAATATATGTAACTAAGTGTCCTAATGAGATGTTCCTTTTTCTCTTCTGATCTGCATGTTCTATTTCTGAAAGCTCATAGATATGATCTATGATAAGTTGGGCTTCGTCGATAGGATGA
>NW_021594844.1:0-985 GCF_001605985.2 Dendrobium catenatum
CTTTCATATAGGTTAACATCAATGAGCAATGCTTTGAAAAACAATCTCATATAGCTTAAACATCTTTAATTGATTTATCTCTACCTTCCCCATGCAACTTAATGCCATCAAGCACTACTCTACCAATCAATCTCTAATAGCTCAAACAAACTCGGTCAAACATTCTTGGTATATTCCATCGTCCACTTTCATAAAATATTTTAAAGCATTTCTCTTCAACCACTTCTTCAAGGAAAGAGCAGATCCTCATCACCATCAGGCTTCCAATCAATTAGCATTATCAGTGTGTGGCTATATTACTATCATGGTGCACTTCCTCAACCTCTCCCATCCGATTATTCATTGTTTGCCCTCATCAGCATGGACATACATTGCCTTTAATAGAATGCAACTTGATTACAGTCATCATTGGAGCTTTACCTAATTGCCACAATCAACACACTTATGTAGGGACCTGCTTAAGTGTAACAGATCTTGATCATTATCACTATAAGTGATGAAACTCATGACAAATAATATTTCCCTGATCTGAGAAATATCTGAGCCTGCATAGAAGATCGGGCCTTTATTAGATATTGGCAGTCTTTAAGGTCCTCCTGGATATTCTTTGCCGCTATTGTGGAGGAAAGCTAGAGCCTACGTAGAGGAATAGACATTTATCAAAGAATAACAATCTTTAGACTCCTCTCATCTTTACCCATATTATATAGGATGACTGGAGCCTATGTAGAGGACCAAGTATTTAATAGAGATTAATGGTCTATATAATCCTTTAAGATAGTCTTCATTCCTATTACAAAGGAAGATTAGAACTTGTGTAGAGGACCGAGCATCTACCAAAGATTGATAGTTATTAGACTCTTCAAGGGTAATATTCGCCCTTATTATAAAGAAAAACCAGAGCCTGCATAGAAGACCGGGCCTTTACAAGAGATTGACGATCTTTAAAATCCTCCAAGATAATTTTCTCCCATGTTAAGGAGGA
>NW_021594845.1:0-1372 GCF_001605985.2 Dendrobium catenatum
TTTACAAACCAAGGCCCATTGGTTAACACTGCTTCCACATGGCTGGGGTCATAGAATGAGCATAAAATCCATCCTCTCCCTCGCACTGTAATATGAAATTTTCCAAAAACTGACCACTGCTTTCTCAGCTCAAAACTGATTAATGACAATGGGATTTCATCACCAAAAATCTTAACTACTAATGAATTCAGTAGCTTATTTGAATTTTCTACTAGTTTCTGCTCATGAAGCTTGATTGTTTTTCCATCTTCTGATAAGAATTTCCCGAAATCCAGTTCATCAACTCTGATGTTTTGTTTCTTCTCCCAAGCATTAAAATGATTCCCAGCAACTGCTCTTTCATACTTTTCCACATTCATATTGATGCATCCAGGTAATTCTCCATTGTTACATTTACGGTCTTCTTTCAATTCAGAAATTTTAATATTTCCAGATGGACAGCTTTTTACTCCTTCATTATCACCAGCATTCTTAGAAACATTTGCCTTCTTGCCCAAATTGTCATCCTTCTCATTACAAACCGAACTTCTCTCCTCTGCTTCCACTGAATGATTTTCACCCTTCTTCAATAGAGTTGTAGGGAGATTGACAGTATCTTCAAAACATTGCATAGTCATCCCATTGGAACATAAAACTTCAATATTGCCTTCTTGCAAGATACCTTTACCTTTTCCGACCACATAGGATTCCTTCTTTTTCATTAGTAATCCTCCCTTGTTGATAATCAAGGCCTTGTTCATTCTGACATTAGCTCTGTTGAACGACATCCTTTCGTCTCCGAAAGCAGGAGGAGACGTCGAGGCTCCAAGAACAACACTAGGCAATGATCGTCGAGATGATTGACAATCCTCAGGAGGTGCGCCGGCCATAGGTGGCCGGCGACCGTTGCTTGCCATCGTAATACCACAAATCCCGCGATTTAAAATTTCAAATTTTTTCGTAAAAAAAACCAGACTCTCTCTACTCTCTCTCTAACCCGATGTTTCGTGCTTTGATTATTTATGTATGCTTTAATTGCATATTACTTATTTTTTTATTTTTTTATTATATATGTAGGGGTGGTGTAAATAGGGAATTTTTATTAGGTCCAGACACCTATCGTAGCTCTACATCCGCACGCCAATAAAATATCGCCACGTGCTCTTACGCTTTTTCGCGCAGCCCGACGACCCGACCTGTCTGACCCAATATTGCTATGTATTAGCTGATTTGTACAGACCAGGGTATTGCTCGGTAACGAGAAATACCATTCTGTCAAGACCAATACCTAGCAATACCTAGCAATACCGAGCAATACCGAGCAATACCCCAGTTTTGCTAGGTATTGCTCAGTACTGCTCCATATTGGTCTTGACAGAGCAGTATTTCTCGT
>NW_021594846.1:0-244 GCF_001605985.2 Dendrobium catenatum
ATTTTTCCTACCACTTATCGGAGCCTTGCACAAATAATGAAGCTGAATACGAGGCTCTGATACCCGGCTTGGAACTTGCAATTTTAATGGAGATTAAAGAGATTAAGATTTTTGGAGATTCCCAGTTGGTGATTAACCAAGTGGCCGGAACTTATAAAGTCTTGAATCCTAATCTCTTGAAATACCACCAGTACACACTTCACTTGTTGGAACAAATCCCTATTGCTACTTTGTATAGGGTTCC
>NW_021594847.1:0-213 GCF_001605985.2 Dendrobium catenatum
AAATTAGAATTTTTAAAATTTTATTACATGTTGAATTAAGTTTAGTAATTTTGAGAGGGAAAAAAGATAATATTATTATTATTTGATTAAATAAGAGTTAACTAAAATTACTTTTGAATGAAATTAGTTTGTTGTTTACTAAAATTAAGAAAGTAAAAAGGTAAGGTGTTGCTGACGTTACTATTTCTTAAATTTATTTGTGAAATTTACTAT
>NW_021594848.1:0-1388 GCF_001605985.2 Dendrobium catenatum
CTTTCATTTTAAAGTTTTGTATGGACTTTGTTTTAGACTAGGTTCTGCTTGAGTTTACTTATGCTTTAGTTGTATTTCAGCTGCTTGAGTTCTTGCTGAAGTACTTTTGTTATGTTATATTGGCTGTTTTGGAAGGAAATTGTTGTTGAAATTGTTTGGTGGTGAAAATTTTGTCAGCTATAATCTTTAAATATTGTTTTTGCTGAAGTACTTTTGTTATATGATATATGGTTATTTGATGAAAATTTTTGTTTGCATTGTAGTTAAATATTAAATAAGATATATAGATGTAAAAATGTAGTTAAATAATAAATAAGATATATGACTTGTTTAAATAAGATATTTTAAAGCTTTGTATGAACTGAACTACCGAAGCCTGCAAGAGAATATCAGGAGAACGGTCTTGAGCTTCCGCCTGGGCGTTGGGAGGAGATAGTGGAGGGATTGGAATTTGTTGAGAAGCAGATTATAGGATGTTTATAATTTAGGAGTACAATATGTCAAGTATTTTGCCAAGAAATATTATACAAAGCATTTAATTCCAAAATAATCAATAATATATCAAAATATCATTTTGGTGGTAAAATTTCTAAAAAAAACATTCAATTCGAGCCAACAATCGAGTCGAGCTTAAGCCGATTATTCGAGCTCGAGCTAACGAGTCGAATTCGAGCCAAGAATCGGACTCTCGAGTCGAGCTCGAGCTCGAGTTCTTGACTCGAGTCGAGCTCGAGTTCGAGCCAACTGTATCATTAACGAGCCAGGCTCGAACCACCTATGAGTCGAGCTCGACTTGACTCGTTTGCACCCCTAGTGGCAACAAACTTCAGTGTCATCAACAACAACAACAATAACAATAACAAGCCTTTATCCCGCTATGTGGGGTCAGCTACATGAACGTGTTTTTTCATTGTGTCATGTTAAGGGTCAAATTCTCATCTAAATCTAATAAATAAAGATCATTTCTAATATTTTCTAATCAAATATTTGAAGGTATATCCCTACCTTTGTTAATATAAGTCAAATCTAAAGCCTTTAGACTTCAGTGTCAATTGACATAGAATGATGAAGGTAAGTAGAAGGTAGCCAAGTGAGGAAGATTTGACAATGATGGTCAATCAATGACGATAAGACGATAATGATTACAAACGATCATTTTAGAATTTCAATCAATAGATATAACATTAGTATTTTTATATCTCTAATTTATGATCTCTCTCATGTGCACTAAATTGGGTTTATTTATAATTTTTTAGAGTGACATTCTGATTTTTAACTAAGACTCTAAATAGTACTTCAAATGATTTATATCGATCCCCTTATTATAAATTGTACTTTAGGCATCTAAGTACCTATTGATATTGATGTTTGATTTGACTTATCTTAAG
>NW_021594849.1:0-296 GCF_001605985.2 Dendrobium catenatum
TTTATTTCATAAAGGAAGGGTACTAGCTCAATAGTTTACTAATTTATTATCTTGTGTATGCTTTGTAAATACTTATGCTTTTTTTTTCTTTTTTTTGGGTGGGGGTGAAAAGAAGATTTATAAAGCATTAGTAAAAAATTGATTAGTATGAAATTTATTTAATTTTTCCTTATTTTCAGCCAAGCATAAGCATGACCACTTATAAAAAAAAGGTAATAAATATATAAAGCGCTCTAATCACAAGGCATCTAAACATTTTTCAAAGAGCACATCATCTTCACATCTTCGTTATTATC
>NW_021594850.1:0-213 GCF_001605985.2 Dendrobium catenatum
TAAGTGATCAATTTTATTAGAAATTTGGGATTCGATTTTCAGAGGTTGAGGTATTATAGCCCGAGCTTGCCTCATAACCTAAGTCTAAATTGGGCACTAAAAGTTAGTGCCCCGAACCTAGCTAGTGTAATGCGAATCTGGTATTACCCCGGCTTGGATTGGGGAGCCAGCTAAACAACCTAAACGATTTTAAAATATGAGTCCGGTCTTTTT
>NW_021594851.1:0-208 GCF_001605985.2 Dendrobium catenatum
TGAGTCGACTTTAGGTAATGATAATAACATCGAGTCGAAAGTGGTTCAACTAAACTTACTACTGGATTTAACTCACGAATTAATTAACCCTGAACCCAGTTATCCTGATTCAATTGATAATAGTGCTATGAGTTCGGAAGAAAATGATTTGATTCTGAAAGCTTTTAATCCGGATTTTAGCAATGGGCATCCTCTTGTTGCTTTAGAG
>NW_021594852.1:0-453 GCF_001605985.2 Dendrobium catenatum
AATCAAGTCCAAGTAAATTAAGGATTTAGTTAAAGGGGATTTTAAATTGATTTCAATTGAAATAATGGTGATTTGGGCTAGTTTGGTCAACTTAGGTATACTTGATCAATCAGGTTGACCCAGGACCTGGGTCTAGGCTTAGCAAAAATACTGAACCCAATGGAAGTGGACTTTGTATTAGGCTTGCTCAATTTGACCAAGTCAACCCTCTTGACCCTTGTTTAGTGAAAGGTAAGGTCAACATTTAGCATCTACCAAATGCATAAATTTGACTCAAGAAATTTTGAAATAAATAAAAGTAGAACTGGAGGGTCTTAAAGTCATTTAACCGTATTCTACCCAATCTTGAGTTGATCACTTTGTACAGTGTTTGGTTAAAAAGTAATGTTAGTAATATTAAAAAATAACAATATCAGGAGATAACATAGAAGAGAATCTAATAATATTTATTAT
>NW_021594853.1:0-392 GCF_001605985.2 Dendrobium catenatum
GTAGGGTGGAAGGAACCATCCTATATTCATGGATCCAGGGCCTACCTAGGAGTGCATTAAAGGACGTCACCAAATCGATTATATGAAATTTCGCTTCAGTTTTTAACTCTCCTATCTCTAAAAGAAGTGTGATTGAAACTAAAGCCTTCTCGCCCTTTTCGTTGAACCCATGAAGTACCATCCTATCGGTTGAGAGCTTGCTAGTATCAACTCTAAGATATGCGAGAGTCTTTATGTTCATCACATTAACTGATGCACCCGGATCAACCAGAACTCTTGATAACTTGAAATTGCCCACATTTACGGTGATGTAAAGTGAACGATTGTGATCGGCCGTACCAAGGAGTAGATCTTCGTCAGAGAAAGTAACTCCTGGAACTTCTTTGAAGTAC
>NW_021594854.1:0-246 GCF_001605985.2 Dendrobium catenatum
TAGACACATATTTTCACTTGTTTTGTGCCTCAAACCATTTTAATATATAAAATCAAGTATTTATTTGGTCTCTTTGAGCTATAATTGGTTAAGGAAACTTCATGTGTTTAAGCCAATGGTTTCGTTAGTATAATTTGGAGATAATATCAAGTGATCATGAGTTTTATATTTTCTTTTCGTTGCCATGAAAACATAGCATTAGTTTTGGCTTTTGGCAAGAATCATTGTTGTGAGAGCATGAATTTT
>NW_021594855.1:0-228 GCF_001605985.2 Dendrobium catenatum
TTTCTCAGGCCTTGGAGCCATTTTTTACCACTTGAGATCCGATAGGGGTGTAAGTGAGCCAAGTTGGCTCGTGAGTCGGCTCGAACTTGACTTGTTAACGAGCTCGCGAACCAAGCTTATCGAGATTTGAGCTCGAGCTCGAGCCTATTATAGAGCTCGTATGATAAACGAGCTCGAGTTCGAGCTCAACTCGACTCGACTCGAAAGCTTATCAAGATACTCGATTTG
>NW_021594856.1:0-1469 GCF_001605985.2 Dendrobium catenatum
ACACTTTTGATATCAAGACATAAAAGCAAAAGTAACAAAACATCAAATAAAATCTAGAACAAAGGACAAGTATACAAATCATTGAACAAACACAATTATAAAAACTAATGAAATCATTACTAAGATCATCACAACTCAAAAGACTAGTAAAGACAACACACAAGAAATATCTAGAAATCTGAGGGGCCCTGATCTGGAGGAGGAGGTTGGTTGAACATAAAAAAATAGCTATTCATCATAGTCATGTTAGTGTTCACCAAGTCGAACTAACCTCGGATTCAACCCATATCCTGCTAGTACAATGCATCCTGCTGATTTAGATGAGTCTGAATTTGATTAAAATGTTGATTAAAATGACTCTCCAATCGGTCAAAGTGCTAGACCATCTTCTAAAAGTCAGGTCCATGAGCAGGTGCAGGTACCGGTGCTCTATAATTCAAGTAAAGGCTCAAGGTAAATAATGTTGTACTTTTTTTCTAGAATATAGATTACTAGATATCCTAAGGCAATATTCTTCTTCCTCCTAGAAGAGAGATGTCTAATTTCAAAAGTCTATGAATATAATCAAGAATAAATTAGGCTTCATCAATTGATTGTCCAGTCATGATAAGATAGGTAACAATGGACAGAAGAGATGTAATATTAATGTGATCACCAACCTTATATTCATTTTCTATTGCTGATGGTTGTTTATGCTACCTGGAGCTGATTTTTGTTGCCGCTGGAGGTTGTTTGTCTCTCTCGGTTCAGGTGGATTTGCTGGAGGAATTGTCTGGGAAGGAACTTTGATTCTCGGGATTAGCTGTTTCGTTCAACCGTTTCTGTTTTTTCCATGTTTAGTTTTTCAGCTATTTACTTTTGCAGGTTGCTTCCACCTTGAGGAAGTTTTTGCCAGAAAGACGGGTTTCATTGCTTATTTGTTGATCTTTCTAATTTTTGGGCGTTTTCTTATCGCCTTAGATTGTTGCTAGGTATTATTTTATTTTGCTTAGATAGGGTTTTTCGGCCTTTAGGTTTTATTTTCTTTTTGAGTGATTGTAGCTCTTTGAGCATTAGATGGCTGAAAATCCCTTTAAGGACTTGTAATTTGAATTTATATCAACTTGTAGGCCCCTTTGTGGGTTTTATAAAAAAAAAAAAGTGATCACCAACCTTATAAAATATTAAAGTTCTAAGGACATGCTGAATGACCCTTGTATTTTGGTGTGAGGTATAGACCCTAGGCAAATGACCTATTTATTTAACTCCTCTAAGAACTTTGTTTATTTCAGACCAGTCAAAATCAAATTTAGAAGTCATTATATGGGCTTTAATCCCTTGAGTTCTCAAATATAGAAAGGTTCTCAAATCTTCCTTAATGATTTATATTCTTTTCTTAAAAACATAAGATCTTATCCTACTCTCATCCGAACTAAAATACATATTTGTCATAAAATAGTGAAAGATTTCTTTTTTGTAGGCATGAATCA
>NW_021594857.1:0-214 GCF_001605985.2 Dendrobium catenatum
AGTGAAGAGAGAGAAGAAGAAGAGGAGAAAGGGGAAAAGAAGATCCTCACCTCCTCGACCACCGCCGGAGCTCTTCCTGCCGCCTGAAGACGCCGGAACTCTGCCGGATTTTCAGGAAACGCAGGAATTCTGCACAACTTCCACGTGATGCTGAAATCCTTCCCAATTAACAACAGGGTTCCCTCCTGATGCCGAAACTCCGCCCAAGTGAAGC
>NW_021594858.1:0-349 GCF_001605985.2 Dendrobium catenatum
GGTAATTTTTGCATTAAAAACATATTAAAAAATTAACCAATCGGTCAAATTGTATAAAAGAAGTAAAAGAAAAAAATAAGAAGTGGAAAGTATCATTTATTATATATTTCAAATTCTATAGGAAATTAAAGGTGGCCAAACTCCTTTAACAATTGATATAGATTTCTACACCTAAAATGATGCATGTCTATAAAATATAAAGTTTTTTTTTATTTAACACTTTAGGTCTATTTTAGGATCTTCCGTCTATAATCATACTTTTAAAGTATTCCAAAAGACAACATTCTAAAGAAGATTCATTCTTTTGGACTTCTTTACTAAATAATAAATAATATCATTTAAGACTTTC
>NW_021594859.1:0-315 GCF_001605985.2 Dendrobium catenatum
TGAAAATAAAAGTTAAAAGTGATTTACTGATTTTTATATAATATATAAATAATATGATAAAAATGAGATGTTAACTTTCTATTTAACTATGAATTAATTAATTAACATACATATAAAATAAAAAATTGATGTGTACATCAGATTTCGACACGTGCACCATCGTCGGAGACGCAGATCGACAGCTACGATCTAGAGTTTCTATTTCTGATCTATTTGCATCTTCTGTTATGAGTGTATTTTCTTTTGTTTTCCCAGTTTGCCCCTGAGGGCGTTGTTTCACTTATGTAGCCCTGAGGGCGTTTATGTCATTTCATT
>NW_021594860.1:0-341 GCF_001605985.2 Dendrobium catenatum
ATCCATAAGTAACTAAGGTTTTTGAATAGATCGTCCTGGCCGATCCTACAATCGTCCATGACGATATGATTGTATCAATCATCCTTAATTACTCCCTTAATTTCCTGATCAATTAAGGCCCAATTTGTTTTTTTTTAACAAGGCATGAACATGATATAGTATTCCATGTGAATGATTCAAAAAAACATTTGTGAGTTATTGTGTTAATAAGCTCATCAATCTATAGAATAGTAGAATATCCGATCATGACTACCCTTAGCTCAGTCATTTTTTTAGGGTAGAATCGTCTTTTGAAATCAATGAACTAACTCAAGAAATTAATTGGTTATGAGAAAAAAGGA
>NW_021594861.1:0-307 GCF_001605985.2 Dendrobium catenatum
AGCGGCTCAACGAGACGAATCCAACGAGTCCAAGATCGCCAAATTCCGACATCATTAAGACCTTCAAATGTCAAACGAACGGTGCACAATCGTAGGATTCAATATCAGCCGTTCATTCAAACCACTTCCAATTCGCCCCTAATCTTACACCTATTTACGGGCTATGCCACTCCAGAAAAACTATAAATATAGCCCTCATTCTACACAAAGGGGACTGAAGTGAAGAGAGAGAAGAAGAAGATGAGAAAGGGGAAAAGGAGAATCCTCTCCTCCTCGACCATCGCCGGAGTTCGTCCTGCCTCCCCAA
>NW_021594862.1:0-200 GCF_001605985.2 Dendrobium catenatum
TTAGATGCACATGCAATTAAATTAATAATATAAATAACAATTACAAAAAAAGTATATTATAATTTTAACCAAACCAAATCCAAAGATTTACTTAAAATTTCTTGCAATGAAGCTTTTCATTGGGAAAATTTTGGTAAGTATATTTTGATAAAAAATTAGTCCAAAAGATCTCATTCGCGAGAGATGGTGAAATACCGCTC
>NW_021594863.1:0-344 GCF_001605985.2 Dendrobium catenatum
TTATTTGTATTTGAAAATAATTACAAATCAACAGTCATAATGGTGTAATGCTTGAAAAATTCTAAGCTTCGCTTACTATAGTATTGATTTTTCAGAAATCTTTCCTCAATATATGACGATTTAAATTCCTCAGTAAATTACTGTTCATCCGCGAAGTATAAGATCAAAGTTGACTATCCTTGTAATGCTTAATCGGGAAGTATATAATGAATATTATAAAACCATTAATTAAGCAGCACTGGGATGACTGCTTACCTTAACCATAGTTTGATTAGCATTGATACGTCGTCAAAAAATTAGCTTGATTGGACACGAATCTCGAGGCAAAAGCTAGTTGGAGACTT
>NW_021594864.1:0-265 GCF_001605985.2 Dendrobium catenatum
ACTTCCTTCTTCTCTCCTCCTCTTCCACCTTAATGTGAAGAATGTGAGTCTATTTATAATTTTTTTAGAGTAACATGCTTAGTAAATATGAAGAAGATCCAAATTAAATTTGGAGTGTTCTGTCAAAAGGCTCATAGTAATTCATTATATTATAGAGTTTTCATCAAGCATTTAAGTGCATTAATGATGTCAAAATCAAATAATCTTAGGCTCGTTAGTTTCGTTTTGTTGAGCCACTCGATTTGCCTATAAGCATGCCATATCG
>NW_021594865.1:0-295 GCF_001605985.2 Dendrobium catenatum
CAAAAGATTGATAAAATAAATTTAGAAGAAAATTTGGAAGAAATGTGGAAGAAAATTTGAAGATAGAAAACACTTTGCCTAGAGATTTGAGATTTTCTAAAAACCATCCAAAAGAGTTGATAATTGGTGAACCTAGTGAGGGTGTAACGACTAGGTGTTGATTAAACAAAAAAGTCAGACATTCAGCCTTCATTTCAAAATTTGAACCCACTAATATTGATTAAGCACTTTCGAATGAATTTTGGATTTTGGCCATATAAGAAGAGTTAAATCAATTTATAAGAAATAAAGTTTG
>NW_021594866.1:0-219 GCF_001605985.2 Dendrobium catenatum
ATACCGAGTTATTGTTCATAATACCGAGCAGTACCGATCAACATACCTAAGCTTATACGAACTAATGGTTATAAATACCGAGCAGTTCCTAGCAATATAACTGAGCTAATACCGACCATTAATCGCCAATACCGAGCAGTACCGAGTGTTTATAACTGCCAAAATCGCTCGGTACCGAGCATTACCGAGTGTTTGAAATGATTTCAGTCGGTACTGTAT
>NW_021594867.1:0-203 GCF_001605985.2 Dendrobium catenatum
ATGACCCGTTTCCAACAAAAAATTGCTAGTTTTTGGGTCAAAACGGGTCTATCTCCTCTTTTTCGGGTCAAAAATGGGTTTATTTCCTCTTTTTCGGGTAAAAAACAGGTCAAAATTGGGTCAATCTCAGGTTGCCGGGTCAAAAGGTTAACTCGATTTCGACTTGATTTTTGAAACGGGTCGAAATGTTGAACCCGAACCCA
>NW_021594868.1:0-327 GCF_001605985.2 Dendrobium catenatum
TTCAATCCAATTCTACTAAGTTTTTGATTAAAACTAATAGGTAACTTTCTCATTTTAATAATATTTGTTTTTCACTAGATCAGGGAATGTTTTTGTTTTTTGTTCGTTTTGTTTTTTTTGTGCATCCTCTTTTTGAAAATGTCAAAGGGGGAGAACGTAATGTTTTAAATTTGTATCCTTTTTTCTTTTAAAAAAAAATAAAAATAACAAAAATATTTGTATCTCCCCTATTTTTAAAGTGTTTTTCTAGTGAGGGGAGATTAGGAGAAGATGTTCTTTTTTGAAAATTTAAATTGTAGTGTTTGCCATCATCAAAAAGGGGGAGAT
>NW_021594869.1:0-384 GCF_001605985.2 Dendrobium catenatum
GATTGTAGTGCAATACTCAGAGGGCACCTCCGGGGAGTTGACGTTGGTCGAGTTGACCGAACCACTATAAACCCTTGTGTTCTTATTTTTACTACTTCCGTATTTATTTCTTCCGCACTTTTTTGTGGTGATTCGGTTTGTACTCGTGCTTTGCCTAAAGATTTTTTAAAATACCAATTCACCCTCCCTCTTGGTTACCCTTGGGCCAATTCTAAAGGGCTTAACATCCCTAACGAACTTTCAACTCCGGCGAGCTTGCACCTTAGTACCGTCAGATTCAAGGCTTGTCTTAAGGGAAGTTCACAAAAGAAGAAGATCTTGAAAGTTCATTAGGGATGTTAGGCCCTATAGAAATGGCCCAAAGCTAATTAAAAGAGAGAAGTG
>NW_021594870.1:0-951 GCF_001605985.2 Dendrobium catenatum
AAAGAACAAGCTGACTAGTAGATACAGATGTAGCAGCAGATGTAAATGCAACAAAGTCAATTTTTATAGGAAATGTGAAAGATGATAGAGCAATTCAATGGAGGAAACTGAATCATAGTAGATGATGTTTATTTTAATGATGTGGACATTTGTAATTATGTATTTTTAGACATGTTTACTTATTTATTTTTTAGACATTTGTACTTGTTTATTATTGTATATTTATTGATGATATTTTTTTTATTTTTTTTATTTTGTATATGTTTATGTTTAATATTTGATGATGTTCTTGATTAGAGGTGGATGTTTGAATGTATATAGTATTGGATCTTTTCTATGCAAGTTGTTTTGTGGAAATCAGTTTTCAAAAGTCCGAAGGTTTTTTTTTTATTTATGCAACAAGTTTCCACGGGTATTTCCAACGTATATTATGGATTAAACACCGGAATATATTAACTGAAAGATGCCATTTTCTCATCATGTTTTCATCAGAATTTAACTGGAAACTCTACCAAAATTGTTTATGGCAGAAAAACTTTGTCGGTTTATATTTTTTTTCGCACGAATTACCGTCGGTTCTTTTTTCACTGAAAATTTGTAGGAGAAAACAAATTTCTGACGGGGAACTATGTACGGTTTAATAAATCACTTAAAGATCGAGTTAATGTGGACCAAACATAAAAACCTTGGGCATAAGAGGTTATGATCTAAATGGTTGCCTTAAACTTACAACCCACCAAGGCTAGAGAATGCTATAGGGGATGTCACTAGATGGCTGGAGAAAGCTATAGGGGATGCCACTAGATGCTCCAAATTCACGTGATGATAACCTATGGTAATCCATTAGCTTAGTTAAGGGCTAAGGTCAAGGGCGGAACTACTTGAGCCTTAGGGGGGGCGGAACTACTTGAGCCTTGTCGCGCTGCTTTCCTCTCCTGGTTTTCGTTTTGT
>NW_021594871.1:0-226 GCF_001605985.2 Dendrobium catenatum
TAGTGACTGATTCTATCACTTGAATCTAAAACTTTCAGATCACAGTGAAATCATGTTAGGCCGCTGTTTTTTCCGGCATATATGTTGCAGCCGGAAAGTCCGACGGTAATAACAAATTTTCTATATTGATCAATCTAATCACTAATCCAATATATATGTGGACAATTCTCATGAAATGAAAAATTTGACTTCTTTAAATCATTTTCATCATAATTTGATATTTATG
>NW_021594872.1:0-224 GCF_001605985.2 Dendrobium catenatum
ATCTTTTTCTTTTGTCTTGACCTGAGAGAGCCTAGAGGAGAAGGAGAAAAAGGGAGGGAGAGAGAGAGAGAGAGAATCTTGTGAGGGAGAGTTTGTGAGGGGTTTCACAAAGGTTGCTCCAAGAAAGGATCCAAGTCATCTCCTCCGATCATCATTCCTTGTTCTTAGAGGTTCGAAAGAGGTCCACTTCAGCAATCGATCAAGGTTCTCTGCCTGCTTCAGGA
>NW_021594873.1:0-287 GCF_001605985.2 Dendrobium catenatum
AATTGGAGGATCAAAACACAAGTATGATTCAGGGAATCCTTGAGCATTTTTCAAATTGCTCCTCTCACTCAGTTCCCTCAAGAGCACCAATAAATCTATCTATTTGATGTGTCACCACTAGGGGTGTCAATTTCGGGTCACGGGTCGGGTTCGAGTCGAACCCGGAACTGACCTGGGTTCAATCGGGTTGACACTAACCCGACTCGGGTAGGCAAACGGGTCGATAACTCGGACCCGAACCAGACCCGTCGGTTTGCCGGGTTGACCCGACCCAACACGGGAGCCTA
>NW_021594874.1:0-222 GCF_001605985.2 Dendrobium catenatum
ACCCGACGTCGGACTCCTCCCTGTCGTCAGACTCCTTCTCGTAGGAAGACTCCTACGCATCGTCAGACTTCTGCTCGCCAGCAGACTTCTACTCGTCGTCGGACTCCTCCCTGTCTTTAGACTTCTGCTCGTTAGAAGACTCCTACGCATCGTCGGACTTCTGCTCGCCAGCAAACTTCTCCTTATCGTCGGACTTCTCCTCGTCGGCGGACTACTACTCGC
>NW_021594875.1:0-317 GCF_001605985.2 Dendrobium catenatum
ATATATATTAAACAACAACATCAAGCCTTTGTCCTACTATTTGGGGTCGGCTACATGAATCCTTTTTCGCCATTGTTATCTGTTAAAAGTGAATTTCTCATTTAAATATAATAGAAAATTATCATTTCTAATATTTTCTAACCAAGTCTTATTAGGTCTACCTCTACCTTTCTTAACATAAGTCAAATATAATACCTCAACTTTTCTAACCAGGTCATCAGAAGGCCTCCGTTTAATATGACCAAATCATTTAAGGCGACTCTCTCTAATCTTATCTTCCACTAGAGCTACTCCAACCTTTTCACGTATATGTTCAT
>NW_021594876.1:0-510 GCF_001605985.2 Dendrobium catenatum
TTATGCTCGTCGACGAATCTTTCGTCGGTCTTCTACCAAGGGCCGCACTTTTACCCGACGTCGGACTTCTCCCTGTCATCAGACTCCTGCTCGTAGGAAGACTCCTACGCATCGTCGGACTTCTGCTCGTTAGCAGACTCCTACCCGACGTCGTACTTCTCCCCGTCGTCGGACTTCTGCTCGTTAGCGGACTCCTACCCGACGACGGACTTCTCCCTGTCATCAGACTCCTGCTCGTAGGAAGACTCCTACGCATCGTCGGACTTCTGCTCGTTAGCAGACTCCTACCCGACGTCGTACTTCTCCCCGTCATCGGACTTCTGCTCGTCAGCGGACTCCTACCCGACGTCGGACTTCTGCTCGTCGACGAATTTTCGTCGGTCTTCTACCCGAAGTCAGACTTCTTCCTGTTGTCGGACTTCTGCTCGTCGGCAGACTACTACGCGTCATCGGCTTCTCGCAACGCATTCTCAAACTCTCCCCTTTGACTCCACACTCGATCGTTGACTA
>NW_021594877.1:0-248 GCF_001605985.2 Dendrobium catenatum
GAAAATTTGATTACGTTAGGATGGTATCATAAAGGGCAGTGGCGGAGCCAGAAATTTTATTGAGGGGGGGCCTAAATTAAAATTATTTTTTTTGCTGTTTCATTACCATGGGGTCTGTCTTTGGAGGCAAGAGAGGAGCGAAAGATATTTAAATGAGTTTTATTTAACATTCTTTAAAATATTTTTATTTCAGCTAATTTAAGTGAGTTTAAATTTCAGCTAAAATTTACCCGAGATTCTGTAAAATA
>NW_021594878.1:0-287 GCF_001605985.2 Dendrobium catenatum
GCTGATATGAATTTTAATCTCAATGTTTTTCCGAAGCATGGAAATTAGAGCCAAACGGGAAATGTCCTTCTCAAACCTCTCTATGTTGTGAAATTATTCTGTGCATGGTCCAGACTGGAAGTTTCTTTCCAGATTGTGAGTGTACAGTGAGTATAATTTGATTTTTTTATATATACAATTTGATTTTTTATACACAATATGTATAAATACTGTGTACACTCACAGTCCGAACGGAAACTTCCCGTCCAGTCTCCGCACAAAATAATTTGATAATTTCTCCTCTATCT
>NW_021594879.1:0-307 GCF_001605985.2 Dendrobium catenatum
CTTGGCTTTGTTTATAATCCAACCTACTCAGCCCCTAAGACCTCTAGGCTGCCACATCAGCTGTCTACTTGGATGTTGACCAGTCAACATGGTCAACAAATCCTTTTAGAGCCTTAGGAGGCTTAATCCTTTGAGAAATTTCACACTCCTTCCAATCCTCTTTGAATTAAGCTCACTCCACCAGCACCTAAGGTTGCCTCCTATGCCACCTCAGCCTCCTTTAACTCCATTAATAACTGCTCAACTTTGATCCATTCCCTGTTGAATTTTCAAAATTCACTTCTCTTTTTGATATCACTCCTAGAAA
>NW_021594880.1:0-214 GCF_001605985.2 Dendrobium catenatum
TTGCTCATTTAACTTGTGAGATTTAAGAAGTTTTCTTGACTGCCATTGTTGCATGAAGAATTGATTCATAGTTGAATGTAGCTTCAAATGAAGAGCTCTTATCGGAAACCATTTCATGTTTAACTATCATCATGGATTGGAAGGAAGATGTAGGACTAGAGAGTCAAGATGACTAGAAAGTTCATAGGAGATTATTCTTAGGCAATATTGAAAA
>NW_021594881.1:0-313 GCF_001605985.2 Dendrobium catenatum
AATTTGATGAGTTAAATAAAAATCATTGTGAATTAGTAGAAAAGCATGATGCATTAAAACTCTCATACACATCACTTGAATCTGATTTTAAGAAGTTCAAGGAGAAAGAGAAAAATTTTAGGATTGAAAATGAAGTCTTAAAAAGCACAACTTTGAAGATTAAAAATGAATTAGAAGCATGTAAGAAAACTAGGATGACATCTACTTGTGATCAATTGCCAACACCTAGGAAGAGGCATTATAACTCAAACCACTTAAGAAATCCCTTTCCTGGAGTTAGATGTTTTTCATGTGGCATGCTAGGACACATCTC
>NW_021594882.1:0-501 GCF_001605985.2 Dendrobium catenatum
TATTCAAACTCTGGTGAATATATACTATGATTTTAGTAAAGGAAATCTAAAGGTTTTGATGTTGATGGAGACAATAAAATTGAGATAATCCCACCCTTAAAAGAAGAGGAACTAAATGGCTTGAAGTTGATAGGTGATTAAAAATGGCCATGATAATCCCTCTTCTAGAACGAGGAGAGATTAAATAACCAGTAACCTATATGCAATTAAAGGTTGTTTGAAAGGTATGCTTCTTTAGAGTTAGGGAAGCAAACTAAATGACTACAACTTCATACCCGGCAACTTCATACGTTGAAGCAAACGTCCCCCTACATAGTTAAGATTTGCTCTCTCCCTCTCTCTTTTTCTTATCTCTCCCTTTTCGCTCTCTCTCTTTTCTCCCTCTCTCTCACTCTCCCTCTCTCTTGCTCTCTCTAACACTTGCTTGCGCTCTCTCTATATCTCTCTCTCCCTCTTTCTAACTCTAACTCTTGCTCTCTTTTTATCTATCTCTCTTGTTCT
>NW_021594883.1:0-277 GCF_001605985.2 Dendrobium catenatum
AAGAGCTTCGGCCAGGCGGGAAGTTGGACGGCGTCAGGTGAGGCGATGAGCCCGGCTAGGGCCTCGAAACAACAGGAACCAACAGGAATTGATCGTAAACATGCACTCTCTGTAGTCGTTCGCGACCTTGCCTCCTTCGTTGTTGGTCGACTTCGGCTCATTCGTTGCTACTCGACTTCGGCTCCTTTGTTGTTGGTCAACTTCGCTCCTTCGACAGCGTCCCTTTCCTATCAGATTGAAAGTTATGACATTTCCTATCAGATTGAAAGTTATGACA
>NW_021594884.1:0-315 GCF_001605985.2 Dendrobium catenatum
ATATTTTCCTACATAACCATCTCTTAGGCTTCGTTTGGTATGGCTTTTTTATTGCTTCTTGAAGCATTTTTTTAGTATAAAAATTAAAATTTTTGTACTAGAAAGCTGCTTCAAGAAGCAGTAAAAAAGCCGTCCTAAACGAAGCCTTAGTATCCACATAAAATTAGCCACCTAATATCAACTCTAATCTAATTACTTTTTTATAGATCTTGTTTAATCCTAGAAACTTCTATACACCAACCTACAAAGCTCTTACATACGAATTTTTATTGCCTCAGATTACCTGACGTAGAGATACATCAGGTAGCCTATAAT
>NW_021594885.1:0-553 GCF_001605985.2 Dendrobium catenatum
TTGCTATCGATAACATCAATACGGTCATCTAATCGTCATACTTATCGTATCCATCTATAACATCAATCACATCAATAGAAAGGAATCGTATCAGATCATCTACTTGCAGATCAATCTATTGTTCAATCTCACTTCCTATCAGTGAGCTCGTATCAATTAATTCTTTCAGTCAATAGTATCGATCGGCTCAATATCTCAATAACAATCAAATCAATACATCGAGCAATTAAAATCAAATCCATACAATCGGCTATTACAATTAAAATCAATTAATACGATTAATTAACCCAATCAATCGGACAATCAATCAATCAATCAATAAATCGATGTAGCGGTATCAGTATCAATCATATCCATGAGTCAATAAATCCATAATATCCGTGAATCAATCAGATCGGTATCTATATTCATGAATCCATACGATATCCATAGCAGTGTCAATATCCATGAATCAATACAACATCTATCGGTGCCAATATCTATGAATCAAAAACGCAGAATCCATATCAATAAGACCAGTCAATGCAGCAGCAGGCGAATCGATAAATCAACT
>NW_021594886.1:0-216 GCF_001605985.2 Dendrobium catenatum
ATTAGAAAATTGATTCAGTATGAGTCCAAACTACCCTAAATTAAATACTTTAGGTATTATTAAAAACTTCCAGACATCAATTGAAGTATCAAATGTTCTTCAAATTTCATAGGTTTATAGTTGTTGCGTGCGAGAATATACGCGGCGGTAGAGTTTGTAAATTCGCGTCCTAGCGTTGTACGAGTATTTCACACACAAACAGAAAAGAGAAAGTGA
>NW_021594887.1:0-266 GCF_001605985.2 Dendrobium catenatum
CCCTGTAGCTAGACTTGAAGCAATTAGTGTTTTACTTGTCTTTGCTTGTTTTAAAGGTTTTAAATTGTTTCAAATGGATATCAAAAGTGCCTTTTTAAATGGGGTAATTGAAGAAGATATTTTTGTAGAACAACCTCCAAGTTTTGAAAATTCTAAATACCCAAACCATATTTTCAAGTTAAAAAGGCATTATATGGATTGAAACAGGCACCTGGGGCTTGGTATAAGAGGTTGAGCACATTCCTACTTGAAAGATCTTTTGAAAA
>NW_021594888.1:0-317 GCF_001605985.2 Dendrobium catenatum
CCAACTTCTCCAACTTCCCCCTCTCACCTATAAATACCCCCATAGGGGTTAAGAAATTCCTGCACCTTCTCTTCTCCTTCTATTCTTACAATTTAGACTTTCCCTTGGTCTTCCAAGGCCCCTCTCTTTGCAAGGAAGTCCAAAGATTGATTTTGAGAAACATTAGTATCACGCCGCAACCTATGCTCCATAATTCGCTCCCATAGTTTTAAAGTATGAACATTAATTCAATTCCTTTATAATTCGCACAATATTGTGCATCACCGTTATTCTTAAAATAGGAATTAACACACTCTTTCTCCACTCATCTGGCATCT
>NW_021594889.1:0-358 GCF_001605985.2 Dendrobium catenatum
GCTTATGGGAGGTAATCAAGAGGGAATTTGAACTTGGAGGGAGGGGAGGAGTTTAATGAGGTCTTTAATGCTTACTTAAATTATTGAATTAAGTTTGAAAAGAAATACCTCTTCCCATCTTAATTTATAATTTAAATATGAAGGGATTTAGTAGGTTTCCTAAAATAGGATTTCATAAATTAGGCAACTATTTCAAATTCAAATAAATTTGAATTTAATCATAAATAAAGTTACCAAAATCATGAAATCTAATTTAGGAAAGGCGAGGTGGCACGTAGGGAGGGGAAAGAAGCCAAGGTGGCTGGCGGTGGGTGGGTTTGGCCGTGGGGAGGGGATAGGGTGGGGGACCTAGGTGGCG
>NW_021594890.1:0-201 GCF_001605985.2 Dendrobium catenatum
AGATTTGATAAGCGGCTATTCTTTTTCTCCCATTTTGCAGGCTCTAGAAAAGAAAGTTTTCAATATTATTGGCAATTGTTTGCTTCATTCAATTACAAAATTTTTCTTTGATTCTAATGCTTACGCCATACATGGACCAGCCTTAGCCCTTTACTTTAGACACGGAGCGTTTGGGTTTTCAAAGAAAAGAAAAAAGGTTTG
>NW_021594891.1:0-251 GCF_001605985.2 Dendrobium catenatum
CAAGGCCACTTGCCCAACTAGATTCAATCGCAGGAACTAGGATTTATTTGTGTCAACTGTTGTATTTTCACATGCATTTAAGTTAATTTTATGTGTGTAGTTCTCATTTGCGTTATGTTTGTAGTTCTCATTTGCGTTTATGTAATATTTTCACATGCATTGCAGCTTTTTTGTTTGTAGTTATCATTTGCGTATATGTAATATTTTCATATGCATTTAAGCTTTCAATGATAACATTGGATTGCTCTATT
>NW_021594892.1:0-235 GCF_001605985.2 Dendrobium catenatum
ATGCATACGACCCCGGGATCGATCCCCGACTAATTCCCTAGATTCATTATCTTTCTATGTTATTTAGACTCACTAAAATTTTAAACTTTAAGGTAATGAGTATAAAACTTTTCAAACCCTCACGAGTCTCACGTATCCAGGCAAAAATAAAAGCGGCACACAAACGCCAAAAAATTAAGGAAAGTAGGCAATCCTAAAGGCAATCAATTCAACACATCAAATATAAAATAATTAA
>NW_021594893.1:0-566 GCF_001605985.2 Dendrobium catenatum
CTGATTAGAAATGTAAATCGTACCTGTCACAACATCTAGAGCATCTCGAGCCTCCTGCTGACTCAAACTGTAGACTCGTGGCTGAACTGGAGCTGGAGCTGAAGCAATAGAACTACTCGGCTCCCTCTGCCTACCAATAGGTAGTCTCCGTGGTACAGAACTAGATCTACCACCTCTACCAGAAAATCCCTCAGGGCGTGGAGGAATAGTCCTCGGTCTTCCTGCTGCTGAACCGACAGGTCTGACAAAGCCCTCAGATCGGAACTCAGAACGCCGATCAAATCAAGTCTGGGGACACTCTGCAATCCGATGTCCTGCCTGACCACATCGGAAGCACAGACCAGCCATCCTGTAGCACTAGCCAAGGTGTCTCCGTCCACAACTCTGGCACACAGGTGCCATACTGACAGATCCAGAACTCGTCATACTGGTAGCAGTACCAGACGACCCTCCACTCCTCCTGGAGTCACCAGATCAAGAACCAGCTATAAATCTCCTCTTCCGAGAGGAACCACTGCCTGAAGCCTCGCCTCCAAACCTCTTCCTACTCGCAGTCCACCGCTGTT
>NW_021594894.1:0-1351 GCF_001605985.2 Dendrobium catenatum
TAGTCCAAATGACCTCATACAAAAATGAGGTCAACAGACGTCGGACTTCTCCCTATCGTTGGACTTTTGTTCGTCAGTGGACTTCTTCCCGTCATCGGACTTCTGCTTATCGACAAACTTTCGTCGGTCTTCTACCCGATGTTGAACTTCTACCCGACGTCGGACTTCTTCCTGTCGTCGGACTTCTGCTCGTTAGCGGACTCCTACTCTTCGTCGGACTTCTGCTAGTCGACGAACTTTCGTCGATCTTCTACCCGACGTTGAACTTCTACTGGACGTCGGACTCCTACTCTTCGTCGGACTTTTGCTTGTCGACGAACTTTCGTCGATCTTCTACCCGACGTTGAACTTCTACCTGACGTCAGACTTCTTCTTGTTGTCGGACTTCTGCTCGTCAACGGACTACTACTAGTCATCGGCTTTTCGCTCGACTGCTACTTGCAATGCACCCTTGAATTCTTTCCTTTGGCTCCACACTCGATCGTTGACTGCTAATGGGCTTCAACTCGATCGTCCATCGCCAGCAAACTTCCGCTCAAATGGCGAAGAAATCTTGTAAGATTCTGCACGCGAGGAGGGGCGCTAATTCAAGCAGGGAAAAATTCCCACTCGCAAAAAATGGAAGCCTCAACCGTCAGTAGGTCGGAGGGAGAAGAAGAAATCTCGTAGGCTTCTGCACGCGAGGAGGGGCGCTAATTCGAGCAGGAAAAAGTCTCACTCGCAAATAACAGAAGCCTTAACCGTCAGTAGGCCGGAGGGAGAAGAAGAAATCCCGTAGGCTTCTGCAAGCGAGGAGGGGCGCTAATTCGAGCGGGAAAAAGTCCAACTCGTAAATAATGGAAGCCTCAACCGTCAGTAGGCCGGAGGGAGAGGAAGAAATCCCATAGGCTTCTGCACGCGAAGAGGGGCGCTAATTCGAGCAGGAAAAAATTCTCACTCACAAATAACGGAAGCCTCAACGGTCATTAGGCCGGAGGGAGAGGAAGAAATCTCGTAGGCTTCTACACGCGAGGAGCGCTAATTCGAGCAGGAAAAAATTCCCACTCGCAAATAACGGAAGCCTCAATCGTTAGTAGGCCGGAGGGAGAAGAAGAATTCCCGCAGGCTTCTACACGTGAGGAGGGGGGCTAATTCAAGCAGAAAAAATTCTAACCCGCAAAATAGCGGAAGCCTCAACCGCCAAAGAGCCAGAGGGAGAAAGAAAGAGAAGTTGCAAATTTTCTAAAGGCCTAGGAGGCCTATTTATAGGTTTTGGAGAGAATAGAGGGGAGTTACTATAATTTTTGGATTTCCCTATTTTTCTAAATTTTTTCCGAATTTTTTTAAATTTTTTGAGATTTTTTGGGAAGTT
>NW_021594895.1:0-336 GCF_001605985.2 Dendrobium catenatum
TCACCCATAATATTAATAACAAAAGGATCCTTCCAAACAACCCAAATCTTATAATAAATGTAACCCACAATATGATTAAAACTATAAAATCTAGTAGTACTATTCAATTTATCAATAGAATAAATTGCTCAAAAACAATCATAATGGAAATAGATTGAATAAGACACAAGTTCTTAACTCTAATTAAAATAGATGGGCGCCTAGTCCCCCTAAAATTCAAAATAATAGACTTAACCATTAATTTAAATGTGAAGAATGAGATCTTGTGGTTCTAGGGGATTTAAGAACGACATTCTCATGTTTCTTATTCTTTTTAGAATGAACAGAAAGAAATCA
>NW_021594896.1:0-231 GCF_001605985.2 Dendrobium catenatum
GTAATATCATAGACCAACGAGCTAAACATCCTGACAATGTAGGCCGGGTCATAAGATATTGCAAAGAATTAACTCTTGAAATCAAACTGATTGAGTAGGAGAGCATGTAATGCCTCAGTTTCTGAGTTCCAAAAACCAAAGCAAGACAATGCTTCTCAATTGATGGGTCGAATTTCACTAGGAAGAAGTCTCCAACTGAGGTAACAGAGAGCATTCTCTTTCCCTTCGTCG
>NW_021594897.1:0-450 GCF_001605985.2 Dendrobium catenatum
GACATTAACTTAGGCTTAACATCCTAATTACTAGACTTAACAAATCCAACCTGATAGTAGGTACCTTGTCGATAGCCATGGGTTGCTTCATCCAAGAATACCTTATAGACCTGGGTTTATATTTATCAAAGATGATATTTGAATACACCTTAGCTAACAAAGCACTTAGCTAATAAAGGGCTTTATGCCTATTGAATATACCCTATGATTCATTACTCAAAGGTTTGAAACCTTTAGGGAACATACGGGCTTTGACCATGATCGTAATATAATAGTGTCATTTTACGATAAAAGCACCATATCAGAGGGAACGTGCCACATCTCTGCTGGCAAGAGACTATTTGAGGATGAATTATACAAACAAAAATTATTTTTCATACAAACAATAATTATTTTTCCATCATAAAAAAGGGTGAGATTGTTAAGATAGTTGCTATTTGCATGCTTTAC
>NW_021594898.1:0-203 GCF_001605985.2 Dendrobium catenatum
GTTCAAATATATATTAAAATGAAATCTCAAAATTTTGTTATCTTACCTGGTTGCATTTTTTTTTGCTAATGTTGATACAATGGGCTTACCAAAACTTTCTAAATTATCATGGAAAAGTCTCACCTCATTCATTGCCAAAGTTGATTTTGGACATATATCTTTATTGCCAATCAATTCTATTAGACCTTGCAAAACTCCAGGCT
>NW_021594899.1:0-241 GCF_001605985.2 Dendrobium catenatum
AGCTGGATGAACGGACCGGGCGCTGACCAGAATACACGGTCGGATCAACGCGCGGAACGTCCCGATCTGGACCGTCGATCGAGCAATCGACGGTCCAGAAAGCGTACACCTGGGCTAAGTAGCGAAAACGCCCTAAATAAGACCTTTTTGGCTCGTTCGTTCGATCGGGTAGGCCAAATCACTTGAAATTTTAAACTTAAGAAGAAAACATGAACAGAAATAATGGGGAGAGACTTGTTCT
>NW_021594900.1:0-210 GCF_001605985.2 Dendrobium catenatum
ACATCACACACGGTAGATGATCAAATCCAAGGATACAGACTAAGATCACGAATTGCACATGAAATCCAATGAAGACTCCCGCGACGACATCGAGGACAAAGACAACTAGAAAGCCAACTGGATCCTGAAGCAGAACTACAAATCTCTCAACGACAACGAGCCAATTTAGTTCGAGCAGAGACACTATACGAAGACGGCTGGTCTGCCTCC
>NW_021594901.1:0-2258 GCF_001605985.2 Dendrobium catenatum
TGCCTTGTTCCAGTTATTAGTATATCTTAAAGCACATATTTTATTTTTCTAATTATTTCATCTCCAATGGGCGCTATTCCCACCATGCCTTTCTATAATTATCAAATTTTATGCATTTTCATGTTCATATAATAAGAATAATCTTCTTATTGCATACATTTATGTTAATATTCTCATTTCTATTAGGTATACATTCATGTTAATATTCTCATTTCTATTAGCTTCAACTTGATTGTTAGTGGTTTTTTCTTGGCTTCGTTTGGGACGGTATTTCTTACTGCTTCTTAAAGCAGTTTTCTAGTACAACGAATAAAATTTTTATACTAAAAAGTTGTTTTAAGAAGCTGTCCCAAATGAAGTCTTAATCTAATCTTAGAATGCACTTGCATTCAGCACTAGTGCTTATCATGTACATTTTCCTAAAACTTTATCTTGAGCCCCTTTTTATTATTTATTTATTTTATCCTTAGCATTATTTATTATGTTATTCAGAATATGCCATTCTTATCAGAACAATGTCACCTAGAAATTGTATAATGACTAAGATTACGCTTTGAATTTTATTATAAACTTCTCCATAATCAGTACATGTTATGCATGCTTATTGCTAAACCTCTTGTTATCCTACTGTGCCTCAACTTTTTTGTTATTGGAAAAATTTTCTGGCCATTCTACAGTTCTCTAGTGCACCATTGTCACATATATTTTTCTCCTTAAGCTCTGTTTGGTTTGTAGGAATTGTGAAAAGTGAAAATACATATTCCTTAAGTAGATTGACAAACGGTTCGGTTGGGATGGCTTTCTTAATTATTCCTTAAGCAGTTTTTTAGTATAAGAATTTTAATTTTTAAACTAGAAAGCTATTTGAAGAATTAATAAAAGACGGTGAATCAATAAAAGACGGTTTTCTTACTATTTTTAAAACAACTTTTTAGTACAAAAATTTCATTTGGGGCAGCTTTCTTATTGCTTCTTAAATCAATTTTTAAGTACAAAAATCAAACAATTGCTTTAAGAAGCAGGAAGGAAGCCTAAATCTTAACAACTAATCATTAGAAGTTATTTCTTTGCAGGACTCCTCCGATTAAGGGTTGAACGAGGCTCTGAATAAAAAGATTGTCATAAAGCCCAGAAATATGTCTTTCTTTCTTCTTATTGCATATATTAGCGGATAATACTGAACCAGATCTGTGAACTTTGCAAATCTGTGCTGTGAAAAGAAGAAGAAAAAGACCTTCTGCAGTTCAGAAGAGTTTGTTTTAATTTGTTTCAGAATATTTATGTGGCTCTGAATTCACTCTATTTTGTACTTATTCCCTCTTGTTGATGCCATGTTATTGATTAAATAAGGCTTGGAACCTTTTATATATATAAATTTTTTTAATATTATTTATCAGTTCATAGAATCTATGCCATCCATTTTTATAAATTATTTGGGAGGTCTAAATTTTTTTAATTTTGGAAGATTTAAATTATATTTTATTATTTTTTATTGTAATAAAATAGGATATTAATTTTTGTAATTATACTTTATTGGCTCATGAGGCTTTTTTAAAATTTTCTAGATTTGAAAATGATATATAAACAAAATAATGTTTTGTAATTTTAAATTTATTGGATAAAATTCTCTTCAAGAACTCATTTTTTTTATTTCTCATAATTTTTATGCCCCTAATAACTCAAAATATGCTAAATTAAAGTCAAATGTAGATAAATATTTTTTTGCTATGAGCAATAAAATAAAAAATATCACAATTTTATAATCACATTCAAATTTCAAAAAAAAAATATCACAATTAGTTTTACCATCAATTTTTTTTTCTTATTTTTTTAAATAATTTTTTAGTACAAATATTTTTACCTCAAATTTTAGAACTAAAAAATTGTTTTAAAAAATAATAAGAAAGTCGTCCCAAATGAAACTTTGGATGGCATTAAAGGCAAAATAATGTATCACTATAAAATTATTTATTTATTTGTAAATGTTATGATGATAAAATTATTTATTTATTTGTAAATGTTATGATGAGAAAATTATTTATTTAAAGAATGACATCACTGTGATAATTGTTAGTTAATTAGCCTAATTATTTTTAGTTATCCTAAACTAAACCTTCTTATCTTCAGTTGGTTATTTTTATTTATAACGCTCTAAAATATATTTCTAATGTACATTTTTCAACTAAGTATTTATTATTCAAAGAAGACTTTGATTTTTCTAATTGTTTAGCTGATCCACTTCTTAAACAATGTCGTCA
>NW_021594902.1:0-336 GCF_001605985.2 Dendrobium catenatum
TCCACAGAAATACCTTCTCCGCTCACCACATGCCCCAGAAAAGAAATACTCTTCAGCCAGAATTCACACTTGGAGAACTTGGCATACAGCTGATTCTGCCTCAGAGTCTCCAACACAATCCTCAAGTGTCTGGCATGATCATCTTCAGAAGCAGAATATACCAGAATATCGTCAATAAAGACGATCACAAACTGATCCAAAAATTCCCTGAATACTCGGTTCATCAGATCCATGAAAATAGCAGGCGCATTGGTTACCCCAAAAGGCATAACCAAAAACTCGTATTGCCCGTACCGAGTACTGAAAGCAGTCTTCACCAAATCAGCTTCCTTCACC
>NW_021594903.1:0-212 GCF_001605985.2 Dendrobium catenatum
TAATGCTGGTAGCTTAGCGGTGGTGCTTTCTGTTTGTATCATACTGGATTGCACTTTATGCTTATATTTTTGAGGAGAAATTGGTTTAAGATCTTGAAATTGTTTCGGAGTGTTCCAAATGGATCAATTATGACTTTAAGTATGATGGATGATCCATTTGTAGTGGTTATGAAAGTTTGATTTGAAACGATTTCTTCTGTTTGAAGGAATTT
>NW_021594904.1:0-452 GCF_001605985.2 Dendrobium catenatum
AATTACTTATATTTTAAACCCTAATTTTGGGACATCCATTATCCATGAAATTTTTAACATATATTGTGCATGTAAAGAGCAATCATGGGGGAGTGGATTAGTGAATGGTTGAGTTCTAATCATTCATTAATTATTTTATTAAATGCATTTACTTTACTTTTATCATACTTTGCATGTGTAGGATGCATGCGCACTTAGTTTAGGCTCTCCTAGATCTAAGGACATGACATATTTACTATTTTTGTGTACTCCTTGCATTGTTTCCTTGAGGGTTAGTATAAAATTTCATTTTAAATCCCTCTAACGTAGTAAAACCCTAAGGATAATAATTAAGAACCCGTCTACCAAACTTAGAAAATTTATAGGAGCTATGATAGATCCCTGATTGACATAAAAACTTTAACTTTTAGACTTAGTGACATTTTGAACATCTCAGAATTTTCTACGAATTT
>NW_021594905.1:0-283 GCF_001605985.2 Dendrobium catenatum
GAATTAAATTAATTAAAGATTAAATTTTACTTAAAATTAAATTAAGGTTTAATTTGATGTCAAATCAAGGGGCTTTTAATTCTCATAAATTAAGGGTTTAATTATGGTCAGTTAGAGGGGTTACACATAATTTTTGGATTTAAACATGATTTATTACATTTTTGAAGTTTTAGGGCTTAATTAAGGGTTAATCTTAAGAAAATTAATTAGGGAGCTTAAATGATTTCTAAAACCATTGAAAATTCTCCTAGTGGCTGTACATGTCACTAAGTTCAAGTGTTTG
>NW_021594906.1:0-392 GCF_001605985.2 Dendrobium catenatum
TTTAGGTCACCGGCATCTACTCCTCCATCAAGCCCGCTAAAGCTAGATGCAAACGGCAGGAGGCATACAAATTTTCTGACAAGTCATCAAAGACAAATCAGACAACCCTTCACCAAGTCCGCAGCACAAAGCACAGGACAGAAGGAATCAAAATCTCAGAGCTCCAGCTAAAGTTGCAGAATGAGAACCCTGATGACATCTACAAGTGTCCCTAAAGACTGGGGGCATTTTAAATATTTATTTGGGTTGACATCGTGCTATATGCGGAGATCCCCAAATAAATATTTAAAATTTCAACAAGATATCAACCATCTATGGATACATCTAGAAGCGCAGTGGAGAAAGAAATCTTAGTATGACATCCAAACAAATTTTGGAGATCCACTAAAAGA
>NW_021594907.1:0-2252 GCF_001605985.2 Dendrobium catenatum
GAAAATTAATTAGGAAACATTTTGATTTAAAGTGCATAAAGGAATTAGGGAGTTTTTATGTTTTGTTTGATTGGGAATTAGAGTTTCTTGGTGCTTGTGTTCTTGACCCTCCCATCTATAGATTTGGGAGAGATGAACCTCCTCTCAAATTGGGGATCACTTGTATCTTGCTTCATGTGTGTTTTGATTTGTTTTGTTTATTAATCTATCATTTGGGGGCTGATTTCACCTAGATTTTGCTCTATTCTTATTGTTTTCTTCCAATTAGTGAGAGGTTTTCTTGCGAGCTCAAGTATTCCATTAGGATTACTTGCAAACTCAAGTATTTCTTATCAAATTAGTATCATAACAAGTCATGGGGCCGGTGGAGGGACTTTTTAGGCTAATTTTGGTGGTGAATTTTGGCCCGGAAAAAATTGAGATTCCATTTTTAGGAGTTCCAAATCCATATTTTTTGTTTCTACAAACTTCAAATTATGATGGCGGCCAAAAAAAGTGGATGGTTTGGAGGAAAAGCTTGAAGGAGAGATGAATCAAATCAAAATGATGGTGGTGGAAAGGATTTCATCCATGGAAGGGCAACTTGCCGATCTATGGGACATTATGAAAAAGTTGTTAGAAATTTAAAACCAGATGATAGCTTCTATAGAGAAAAGAATGGAAGGAAAAAGTACAAATTCTAAAATTCGTAGGGAGGAAGATGAGGTGAAAATCATGGATGGAGTGGGAAGAAGACCCCATATAGAGCTTGTCTAAAGGGAAGAAATAGGAGGTGAAAATGGGGAACACCATCAGTGATACTATGGCCGCTAGGGTGCTGATTTTGAAGAAAGAAGGGGAATTTTGAAGAGGGTTTGGCCTATGGCAGAGCAAGGGAAGATTGGGAAACATGGGGTGGAACCTCGTGCTTGGGAAAGGGGAAATTATGGAAGAATAAGGGGAAATGGTGGAGACCAGAAGGTGAGGAAGTTGAAGTTTCCCATATTTGAAGGAGCAGATGTGTATGGGTGGATTTACAAGGTAGAGCGGTGCTTTGTCGTGGTTGACAGAGGAGGAGAAGCTGACAATAGCGAGATTGTGCTTGAAAGGGAAAGCCCTATCATGGTTTCAGTGGATAGACCATAGGAGTCCATTCAAGTTGATAGAGGAGGAGAAGCTGACAACAGCGGGATTGTGCTTGGAAGGGAAAGCCCTATCATGGTTTCTGTGGATAGACCATAGGAGGCCATTCAAGATATGGAGGGAATTGAAAGACTGCATAATACAGCATTTCCAAACTTATCGGGGAGGAGACTTCAATGAGCATTTCTTTGCTTTGACACATGAGGGATCAATAGCAGATTACCGGGAGCAGTTTAAGCACTTAGCTAGCAGGGTGGAGCTACTCTCAGATATTGTATTGGAGGAAAATTTCATTAAAGGGTTGAAGGAAGAGATTCGAGAAACTGTGAAGGTTTTGATGCCCCATGACTTGGGGAAGGCCATGATTCTGGCCCAACTGGTGGAAAATCAGAGGAATTTTGAGAGGGGATCCAGGAGTAGCAGCACAGGGGGCACATATAGGATGATGAAAACTCATCTAGCACCTAAATGTCTAACAACTGGAGGGGGTTGAGAGGTGACGAAGGAGAAGACAGGAGGTGGAAGAGGTGGAAATTTCAAAAGGCTGATCGAGAAAGAGATGCAGGAGAAGAGAGCTAAAGGGTTGTGTTTCAGGTGCGAATAAAAATACATGCTAAGGCATAGGTGTAAGGACCAAACTCTTCAGGTTCTCATAGTCTATGAAGATGAGGAAACTGAGAAGGGAGGTTAGGAGGAGACAGAGGAGGAGATGGAGGAGAAGCAACATTTGGATATGGCTGAGGTTTCCCTGAACTCAGAGGTGGGATTCACCACGAATTAAACCATGAAAGTAAAGGGAGAGATAGTGGATAGGGAGGTTATGGTGCTGATTGATAGTGTGGCTACTCACAACTGGGAGTGAGAATGGTGGACACCAGTTGTCATGGAGTGATGATGGGCTCGTGGAAGGTGGAGAAAGTCCATGTGATTTGCAGAGGAGTGCGATTGATTATCTAGGGGATACAAGTGAGGGAAGAATTTCTTCCATTAGAGCTTTGGAACAAAGACGACATCCTGTGGATGAAGTGGTTGCAAACTTTGCGAGACACCAAAGTGAATTGGGGAGCATTAACAATGGAGTTGATGGTGGATGTAAGGAAAGTAGTGATTAAGGGAGATGTGGGGCTTTC
>NW_021594908.1:0-6311 GCF_001605985.2 Dendrobium catenatum
CGTACAAACTGATCATCCCGTACGAACCAAGTTCGTCCGGTACGAACGGTTATTACAAGGTTGGTTTCAAAAACTGCAGAAAAACCGTCCTAAGTTGGTTGTATCGTCTGGACAAAATTTTGTTCGTCCGGACAAAAATCTTACAGAGACTAAATCGTCATGGATGATATTTAATTTCAACTGGACGAAAATCTTACAGAGAACAAATCGTCCTGTACGATAATTTATTTTCGTCTGGACGAAAATCTTACAGAGAGTCAATTGTCCTGTACGATAATTTATTTTCTTCTGGACGAAAATCTTACAGAGAGCAAATCATCCTGGATGATATTTAATTTTGTCTCGGACGAATAGGACTTAGAAAAAATTTTCTTGCAAGTTCCTATTCGTTCCATGTGATCTTAATAGGACATAACTGTCTGATCGTCCCGTACGAACTGATATCGTCTCGTACGATAAGTATAAATTTTATATGATCTCCTTATGTGTGTGTGTGTGTGTGTGTGTGTTTATTCACTCAATTACAATCACTTTCTCTCAAATAAAATGATAATTTTGAGCTTCAAAAACTAAAGTTATTTCTTACTGAATTTGATTTGAAGACTTCGTGTTTGAGAGTTTGTTTCACCTGAAATGTTAGTACACACAAAAGTAAATACAAATCTTTTAAAATTGTTAGGAGATAACTACACATTTAAACAATAATATTTTGAATCATCAAAACTATACAAGTTGCAAAAATGTAAAACATGCAAATAGCAACTAACTTAACAATATACATTCCAAATGACATTCAAAACTTATTGGAAGATGTCTCAAAACTTGCTAAAGTTTTCATATATGAAATCCATGTTTGAATGCCTTATGTTTCATTAGGTCAACCTAGGTTGACTTGGTCAACTAGGTTGGACCATTGGTTAGGATTTAGTCTAACTCATTCCAAATGATTTTTTGAACATGTTGGACTAGGTTTTATGCAATGATGAGGTTTGGATTCATGACAGGCAAGTATAAGGTTTAATGGGTCCCCATTGGTTAACTTTTGTTGACTTGGTTAACCAGAGTAGACCAAATATTGGGGTCAAGTTTAATGCACTCCATTTAACATATGAAACATGTTAGAGGAGGTTTCATAACTTGGTTTGATTGATTCATGTTAAATGTTTGAAAGAAATCTAGTTTTAGTAGTTTTAGTATTTTAAGGTTTTGGTTGCACCAAGGTCAACCAAAGTCAACAAAGCTCTACCAAGGTCCAAATTTGTCTCAATGTATCATGCTTAGGTTAATGATATTGTTCAATGCATTTGGAAAAGCTCCCAAGGTTAATTTCCATAATATGTCATGCCAAGTGTCATAGGCTATAAATATTTAAAGGTTTTGTTTCAAATAGAAATGCTTTGAGTTTTAGGGGTTGTGGGTATTGGAATGCCCCCAAATTGGTATGGTTCATCCTAGGGACATGCCAAGTCAACATGGAACTTATCAATAACTAATCCAAGGTCATTTTGTTACGTTTTCAAGGGACTAAAGTTTGTGTAAAAATAGGTCATATACCAAAGGGATTTGGGGTTTGAGCTTGAGCATTAGACTTTGAAGTTCAAAGTTTGCATTAGGTTTGGTCAATGGATTTGATTTAGATTTAATTTGGTTAATGATTTACATGATTTTTGGGTTTGACATGTTCATATCATTGATATTCAATAATATTTATCAGTGATTGAACAAATGATAAAGTGACTATCACTAGTGATTGTCAACTGATGGATTTTAAGTTTGATTTTTGTTTGAGATTTGAGTTGATCAATGAGGATCCATTATTGAATTGGTTTTTGGTTTTGAAATGATCATATCATTGATAATCATTGGAGATTTTCAGGTGACTAATCAAATGACCAATTTATATTCAAGGGTGACTGTCAAGTGATGCTTTTATGTGTGAATATTTAGGATAAAATGAAAAAGAATAGTGATGAGTTTAATTTGAAGCTTGAAGTGTATTTCAATGATTGGTGGATAGAGATTAGATTTTTTTAAGTGGAAAATTGACCTCATCCTAAAATGAGGTCAATATTTGGATGTATATAATTTGCTTCTAGTTATTTCTATCACTAGGACTCCTAATTATGATGGTATTTCTCTATTTAATTTAGGTGGGGTCCCTCAAAAGGTCTTTCACACATATGGGCATAATAATATAAGTCTTAAGGTGGACCCCATCTAGTTAGTTAGTTTCTAATTGGGAGGATGGTGAAATTAACTCTGCTGAAGATGATTTGCATTCTATTGAAAAGTTGATGATCTAAACTTAGTGTAAAGATGATTTTACTTTGGTGACTTTCAAAAGAAAAATAAATATAAAATATTAAATAAGTTATCTATTGATGCTATAACAACTAGATTATATGCTTTATGTTTAAATAGTTCTTTTAATTAGTACAATAATTTTAAATTTAAGAAAGGTGGGAAAGATTGAAACTCATTGTTGTATTCGTTACCATTTTAGGATTCTAAAATTTCTTTTTTAACCTCTTCTTTAGCCTATGGTAGCTGTTTCCATCCTTACTATTTATGAATATCTGTTGGAATTTGACTCCTCGTGAGAAAGTGCCAATGGTAAAATATATATAGTTTTTGAAAAAATACTATTTCCTCATCTGTAGTGGGTGACTTTAATCAAAACATAAATTGTAATTTTATTTATTTAATCTCTCTAATATGGGTTGCATTTTGTATGTTAAATGCTCTAGAGCTACAAGGTTTCCTTTATGGAATAAATTTCTCTATTTTCATAACAATTACAAATTAACCTAGTTTATTGTAGGAGACTTCAATATAATATCGAATGCTTATGAAAAACTTGGAGGTTCCCTCCTTTATTATTTTCCATGAATAACTTCAATGATATGATTTTGGAAAATGGTTTAATGGATATTGGTTTTAATAGCTATAGTTATACTTAATCTAATAATATTGCATGGGAGAGACTAAATAGCATCTTATTTAAGAATCAATGGCTTACTTGTTTTTATACTATGCTTAATCTATTTGGTTTTGATGTTAATTCTAGTAGGCTTATTACAAACATGAATAAAAATATTTCATATTCTATAATTATTAATAGGAAGTCTAAAAGTTTTTTAAAGCTATCTATGATGTTAGGAAAGGGTCTATTATCTCCTTCTTTGTACATTACTGTAGTTGAGTATCTCAAAAAGGTTTACTTCAGTACTCTTCCATTTTTAAAAGTTTAGCATACATTAAAAATGGTGGCTTAAAAATATCCCATCATTGTTTTGTTGATGACATTATCCTCTTTTGTGATGGTTCTATTAATAGAATTAAGATAATTAAAAATCTTCTTAATACTTTGAAAATGAAAGTGGCCTTATGTTTGATGATAGCAGCAACACTTTTATATTGGGTAAAGGTATGTCATTGGACCAATACAACAATATCAACTAATTATTTATTTTAAAAGGCAAACTCTCTCGATTTTTTTACCTTGGCACTCTATTGCATAAAAAAATGTTTTCTAGCATCTCCAAAAAATTATCTACTTTCGAATTTAAATTCCTTTCTATGGGGGCCATGTTAGTGCTGATAAAGAGTGTATTGTGCTCTTTGTATGTGTGTATGTGTGTGTGTGTGTATATAGTAAAATAAAAGTTTCTCCATACTTTAAATAGAATCACTTAATAAGAGGGAGAGCTTAGCAAGAAGTTAAATTTAATTTGTAATACCAACCAATAATATTTACTATCATGAAAAAGTGAGAGATTGTTACAATCCAGGACACAACCGTAAGTTTTGATGATTACAAACATTATTGGATGTTTATTTATTTTCTCTTTCTTAATACATTTTATATATTTTATTGTTGCACTAGTAACATTTTTTGTTCAACATACATAAATCACCATCAAAGAATCAAATCTAAGGTAAGTGTGTCAGAGTCAATCTGTCTCAAAGAGTTAGTAATTGTGCACTACTAACATTTTTATTTTTTAGTCAATATTTGTGAATGGAATATGTTGGATTTGTAACCATGCACAAACACAAGGGAAGTGTAAGTAAATAATTAATTTTTTTATGAGCACACTAGATGATCTTTACCGTACTATACAATCTCTATAATAAAAAGTTAATTAAAATGCTTAATTAAATGAGATTAATTTGTAAAAGGCTATAACTAATCATAGTGTATGACAACAACATCCCACATGTTAAGGTAATAATTTGAATTTTAAAATTTGTTCTAATAGTACTATATGTATTAGTTCACCCTATATAAAATTTCAAAATCTTGTATAATTTAATTTCTAAGATTAAATAATCAAATTGAGATTATTTAAGATTGATTACCATATGGAAGATTGTTATCATACTTGATGATTAAAAGAGTGACATTATGGATAATTATTAATCATATTGGGGTTCTTCATATATACACTACATTCAATTGAATTAATCATATTGGATAATATTGGATCATACAACAGAGGTTGAACTAATTATGTTGTATGATACTACTATCATACTAAACAAAAAAAGAAGTATAACTAAAAAATTAGGGTTCTTTATGCCCTTTATAACTCTTACTATGAGTTTGGATAAGTTTTTTGGCAGACATTGGTTTGGTTTATCTATATGAGTGATTTGAAAAGAGAGCATTGAGTAGAGAATAGAAAGGGTGAGCTAGTTTTAGAGGGAGAAAACCTTATGGGATTCAAGGGAGGGTGAGAGGAGTTTTTACATGGTTTATATGGATAACCTGCACTTGAGTTCCTCTATGTGTGTTAAATATTTGTCTTAAGGAAATCTCTATGTAAAAGAATTTAGTGTCAAGGGCAGATGGCTACTCCACCTTACCTAGAAAGAGAAAGGAATTTCAGCTACTTTGTCATACTGAGGATATAAAAAGGATTTTAGATACTCCATCACTCCAAGTAAGTGAAAATGATTTCAACTATGCTATTACACTGACAAGGTGATAGGGATTTCAGCTACTCCACTCCACTGAGAAGGTGACAGAGATTCAGCTACTCTGCTGCACTAAGGTGAAAGGAATTTTGACTACACCACATCGAGGAGGTGAAAGGGATTTTGGTGACTCCATCTGACCAAGGAGGTGAAAGGTGAGGTTATTGGAGATAGAAGAATCTATACATGCTTCTCCGCCTATCCATGGGCTGAGGAAGAGTCACTATTGATTAGTGTAATACCTGAATAGAGGAATTTAAGGGAGTAGAGGTAGGTCAAGTAGACCAAACCTCTTTAAAAAAAAATTTTCATTCTTTTTCTATTTCATTTACTTTCTACACTTTTACTTTCTTGCATATTTATTTTCTGTAATTTGGGTTGAGTTTGATTATCATTATGATATAAAAATTATTTTGGTTGATTTGGATTAATATTTATTTTATAAAGCAATAAAAAAATAAATATAAAAAGAACAAAAAAATTTATTTAATTTTTCTATAAAATAAAAAATAAAAATTATTATTAATTTTTTTGGGTTGTTATTGTAAGTTGTAATTTCATTTATTAAAATTCTTCTGCATTAAAATCTAATTTAGGCTTTTAATAAAAAAAAATTGAAAAAAAAATTAAATCACGATTCACCCCTTCTTAGTGAGTCATTCTAACATTTAATTATTTTTATAGCCAATTATTAAACTTTCATTAAGCTCTATGGGTTTGTCTTAAGGAGTAATTTTAGAGGCCTGTGATTGTAACCACTAAATTATAATACATTAAAATTAATTTCCCAAATACTCAGTAATTTCAAAAATACTCTCTAGGATATTTATTAAATTGCTCACTAAATATAATTCACCATAGTCTCAAATATTAATGGAACATTCTTGGGGAAGTCTCTAATATGTCCAAAAATTTCCATGAACATTTGAATCCTCTATGGGATTCATTTAAACAATCCAATCTTTGTGAGACATTTGGGATTGATTGTTTATAGTTTTTTAAGTGTAGTGTATAAAGTTTAGTTTTTCAGTAATTTCAAAACCATCAATTGTCAAGATCTCCTAAGAAAATTCTCAATTATAGATGCCTTATTTAAGAAATAAATTTTGAACCCTAGGAGGACTTTAATGACCTGAAGTTTCTTGGGTTTAATCTTTAGGCCTTAATTGACATATGATTTAAATTTTAACAAGTTGTAGTTTATTTGGTCTATCTATTAGTGAACTTTAGCAACCATGCATAAATGACCTAATATTTTTAAAAAATTATAAAAAAATCAAAATAAATTAAAAAAATATGAAATAAATTACATTCAACCCTAAATTTATAAA
>NW_021594909.1:0-344 GCF_001605985.2 Dendrobium catenatum
TCGAAATTAGACTGCCACCCAATCTTTTTGTCATTTTATCTTTGTGCCTCTTGAGAGAATAGACAAGGAGAGAGTGGAAGAGAGCATTCAAAGGAAGATTCCTGCCATTGGAGCGATAAGGCTTCACTTGGATTTCAAAGGTAAGAGTCTCTACTTATGACTTGGGATTACTTCACTCTTTTTCTTTTTCCTTCTAGATTCTTGTGAGAAGATCTATCAAGGAGATCCGGTTCACTGCCGACACTTGGAGAGTGTGAACAGACGAAGGGTTCGCTGCCTACACTCGGAGAGTGTGATTAGCCGAAGTGTTTGCTGCCTACACTAGGAGAGTGTGAATAGCCGAA
>NW_021594910.1:0-366 GCF_001605985.2 Dendrobium catenatum
ATTTAACTCTTATTGTGTCCTGGAGTATTCACGACGGTAGAGAAATATAAAGTTTAATGTCTTAGCATTGTATGAAGATCCAGCACACACACAAATAAAGAGAGGGTCTAGCATTTATGAGACACCAATATTTTTACATGAAAAACCTCTGAAAAAGGGAGAAAAATCATGGGCCTTAGCCCTATTTGAATGAATCCACTAGTATTACAGTTGATTACAAATGAGGCTCTTCTTTGGGGGAAGGCCTTAGCTTGAAGTACATCTTATAGAGTACATTACATGATGAGAATACAATGAACCATTGTTGACGTATTCGTTTGGTCAGAAGGACCATAGTCTGGTGACAGAGGTCAGAAGAACCATAGT
>NW_021594911.1:0-291 GCF_001605985.2 Dendrobium catenatum
CAGATGCTCCTAGCTAATGCAATTAAATTTTAATTAATTAGTTACTAATGCAATGTATGCTAGTTAAAATGTCAGCTCATTAATGATTTGGATTTTAAAAACAGGCTTAATATAAAATAATTTTTAGAAAAAGACTGGGTCTCCCTAGGTCCGACACTTCATCCTCATAGGCCAAATTATCTGGACTCTACCCGCAGGCAGGGAGATGTCTTATAGCAAGGAAAGGGAACAATAAAAAACAACGATGCAGAAATTAAAAGTGCAGAAGTAATAAAGAAAGAACACATCGGA
>NW_021594912.1:0-212 GCF_001605985.2 Dendrobium catenatum
CGGTTGCTTTGGCAAGCTTGCACCTTAATATCATTAGATTTAAAGTTCATCTTAAGGGAAGTTTTGGAAAGAAGAAGATCTCTTTGGTGTCAAATTACCCAACTACTCCGCCGCACCGGGGAAGGTGGAAGTGATTTTATAAGGGCTTCTCCAGTCTCCGCCTAGCTGTGGGGGCTAAAGGAGAGTCACTAAAGGTTTAGTACAATACTCAG
>NW_021594913.1:0-258 GCF_001605985.2 Dendrobium catenatum
CCACTTCTGCATTGCTTCTATTTTGTTCTGATCCGCTGCTACTCCTTCTTGGGATACCACGTGTCCCAAGTACTCCACCCTGGCCTGTGCAAAGCTGCATTTCTTCAGATTGGCCTGTAACTGATGTTCCTGCAATACTCCCAAAACCACCTTCAAGTGTTCTAAGTGTTCCTCAGTTTTTTTGTACACCAATATGTCATCAAAGAACACAAGTACGAACTTTCTGAGGTACTGCCTGAAGATCCTGTTCATCAGAGA
>NW_021594914.1:0-720 GCF_001605985.2 Dendrobium catenatum
TTTAATTAATACTATATTTTAATTGAAGTTGAATTTATTTTAGTTTTCTTAATTTGGAATTTTTTAGAATTAGTTTTGATGTTTTAATGTTGGGGAAATTAATGAATTATTATAATTATTTAATTATGGGCATTTTAGGAGTTTTGATCCAAATCAGCCCCAAACAGCTTGGAATCACTCCCAAAATTCTGAAATGACCTAAAGAGATGTTCCCAAGTATTTGAGGAAAATTTGAAAATTTTTAATAATTTTTCATTATTTAATTTAATTAAAAATATGATTTTTAATCCAAATTAAATTAAGATTTATATTGAAATCCAATTTAGGGGATTTTAATTTTTTGAGATTTAGGATTAAATTCTAAAAAAAATTTGATTTATTATAGTTAATTTTCAAACTTAATTAAATTTATTGAAATGTTTGGAATTTATAGGGGTCTAATTAAAAGGTAAATTATGGTTTTTTAATTAAGGGGTTGAAGGGCACCTAAAAATTAATAAAAAATTATATTAGGCTTAGGATGTCACTAAGTTTAAGTGTTCCAAGTTTCATGTTAATTTGGATTCTATCCTAACTCCTATAATTTTTTTAAGTTTGTTAGACGGGTCCTTAACTATTGTTCTTAAGGCATCACTATATTAAGTAGGTTTAATTCAAATGTTTAAGACTAACCCATGGGGGTAACTGTAATATCAAAAATCTGCTCCAGGATCGTCCAGG
>NW_021594915.1:0-293 GCF_001605985.2 Dendrobium catenatum
TACGAAGGAGGCTCGTATCGTTAGTAAATTGTAAAGGAAATCACCCAATGTTACCTGTCAATAGGCGTTTCCTTAAGAAATACTATGCTTAATGTAGCTCATTTTATCAATCAATAAAATTTCCTTTCTCGATTCGCAACCCGATTCTTTCCTTTTTAAGTTCTTTGACTTTTTAACGCTCTTCGCCTTCTCCTTAGGGTCGGATCGTTCCCTCCCTTAGGATGGCACCTGCTAGTGGTGGAGTACACCCTCCGTGGAACCACCCTAGCATTTGACTTGGGGATTAGTGGTGG
>NW_021594916.1:0-280 GCF_001605985.2 Dendrobium catenatum
AAATTATAGTGTGAATAATATCAGAATCAATGCTATTACAACTAGGAGATATTTGTAATTATGTATTCTATTAGAATGAGCAGATACTATATATTTAAATGAACATATACTAAGTTAATACAATGTACAATTTGTCTCATTGGATGGTAATATGCTAATGTTGATTGAACTTACTCATTATTAGGTGATTATAGATTTGGAAGGTTTAATCTAAGCAACATATTGAAGGTTTATATAGATTTAACTTGTTTTATTACAGTTGAATCTATGTCATGCTTGA
>NW_021594917.1:0-221 GCF_001605985.2 Dendrobium catenatum
TATATTAAACATATGAGTAAATATACATTGTCCTCTTGCAAATAAAAGTAGGTTCACAAGCATCGCCACGGATATTCCTAAATTCATCACGTATGTTGTAAGTATAATGTGATCTTTAAGTTAAAAAAAAAAGGGGTCATGGGAGAAAGAGCTTGATCTTCATGCAAGAAAGTATGGTAGCTCTTATCACATCCGTGTGCGAACACTGACGAAAGATCATA
>NW_021594918.1:0-228 GCF_001605985.2 Dendrobium catenatum
ACCCAAGTTCCAGCAGGGAGTTTAGAATCCAACTTGATTCGGATGCAAGCTCTAGCATATTCTCTCCTTCCCCATCTAAATATATTACCAAATGTCTAAACCAACCACAAAACCCCCTACTAGCCATGTTCCCCCATTAAGGACTCCCTCCATGGCTTCATGAGTTTGAAAAGAACAAAGAAGCCAATCATGGCCAAGCAATGTAATATGAAAACTACCAAATTTAGA
>NW_021594919.1:0-278 GCF_001605985.2 Dendrobium catenatum
TTCCCCTTGACAGAACTGCACCCTCATAGGTCAAGTCATCTGCCAGAACCCGCAGGCAGGGAGGTGCCTAACAAGGAAGAGAAAGTATTAATATGCTTATGCTGACTCTCGGCGGTCCCGAGCTTTCTTCTTAGATCGTTAGAGTTACTATGTGAGACTAAAAATTTTTATTTAAAATTACAAATAGAAGAATTTTGAGCATACCCTTACGAAAAAAATCACTCCGATTTGAATCCAGGCAAAAACAAAATACGGCATGCAAGGGCCCTAAAAAAATC
>NW_021594920.1:0-237 GCF_001605985.2 Dendrobium catenatum
TGAGTTTGAGGGAATCTGGCGAGGCTGTCTGGGAATTATATTTTGATGGAGCAGCATCCTCTCGTAGGAATGCGAACCAATAATCTGTAATTCCTGGAAAGGCTGGAGTCGGTCTAATTTTCATAACGCCGGAAAAAGGAATGATGCATTTTTCCTACCATTTATCGGAGCCCTGCACAAATAACGAAGATGAATACGAGGCTCTGATAACCGGTTTAGAACTTGCAATTCTAATGG
>NW_021594921.1:0-346 GCF_001605985.2 Dendrobium catenatum
GAATACACGGGCAAACCGAGGAGCGGAGCAGCTAGATATGGACCGTTGATCGTGTGATCAACGGTCCAAAAATGTACATCAGCAGCCAACTACGGATGACGCCCTAGAATCCGTTATTTGGTTCGTTCTTTCGATTAGATAGATAAAACTACTTGAAATTTTAAACCCAAGGAGAGGGTATGAACAGAAATGATGGGGAAAGATTTGTTTTGGTTAAATCACTCTGTACATAAAGCTAATTAACTTACTCTAGTGCGAGCTAGGTCTAAGGTTTTGAGAGATTATACCGTCAGATATTCAAGATTTCTAGATGGATGAGCTTGTAGACTGTCCAAGTGTAGATCCC
>NW_021594922.1:0-294 GCF_001605985.2 Dendrobium catenatum
TCTAGTCTGTGTTTTTTTGCTATTTGTTTCCTGTTTTTTGTAGTTTGCCTTTTTAGTCTGTTTTAGTTTTTGTTTTCTCTTTTTTTTCTTTTGTATATGGACCCTCTTTTTGTGATGACAAAAGGGGGAGTAGGGTGTGGTAGTAAAAAGCTGTTGGGTTTGGGGTTTGTAACTTTGAATTTCTAATGAACCTTTTTTTAAAAATTTTCCTACTTGTGTTTGCCATCATCAAAAAGGGGGAGATTGTTGTAAATCTATTTTTTTCATGACTTATGTTTTGATGATTGACAAACA
>NW_021594923.1:0-590 GCF_001605985.2 Dendrobium catenatum
CCCGAGGATGGTGACGGTGGTGGCCGGCGGTTGGATACAGTGGTGGTTGAGGGTGGTGGCAGTTGCAGTTGACTGGTGCGGTAGTTGGCGGCAGTGAAGCGAGCTTGCTTGCGGTCTTAAGCATTCTCGCTTAAAATTTGGCAAGTTTGGTTTATCTCAAAAATGAACTTTACACTACATTTATTTACTTTGAATTCCTTGTTCATCCAACCAAACACTAAAATTTTTAAATCCCCTATATTTGGAATACTTTATACCATAAACTATTCCAACCACTATTCCAACCAAACAGTCCCAAGTCCTATGAAATGCTTAGTTTTTCGTAACTCAACTGGATTCAATAAGACTTGAAATTTTTTTTGCTGTGAACTGGTTACTTCTCTCAAAATGGTTCTTCGAGAACCAGCAGTATATAGAAATTGTACTATAGTTTCTAAGGAACTTTTCTATTCATTATGGTTAGATTTCTTAGCACAAAAGAGGTAGAGAAAGTTGATCCAACAGATCCTAGTCTGTAAATTTTTAGTTCAAGAAGATTTCTTGGAGGAAAACATTTCCAGTAAAGAGCTTTGGTACATCTTTCACCCTCA
>NW_021594924.1:0-299 GCF_001605985.2 Dendrobium catenatum
AAATTTTATATTTAAGTTGACATTTTATTAGAAATTTTGGATTATATTCCCAGAGGACGAGGACTTAAGATCTAAAAAGAATCTGCCTCAGAACCTAAATCTTATTTGGGTACTACAAAGGTAGTAACCCAAACCTAACCAATGAAGTGCAAATCTGGACTTATCCTGGCCTGGATTGGGGAGCCAACTAACCACCTAGGCGCTTTAAAACCATGTGTCCAGTCTCTTATGAAAGATGGGTAGGGATGTTATTTAAGTTTTTAGGAATTGAGGGCCGACATCTAAGGCAGATCCTAATT
>NW_021594925.1:0-235 GCF_001605985.2 Dendrobium catenatum
ATTTTTATTTATTTTTTAGTCTTTATTACAAGGGTTTCCAGGCAATTGCCCCCCCTAAAAATTTTAAAAACTATGATCTTTAGGTAATTGCCCCCAACAGGTCGAACCCCGCCAGGGGACACTACCCCCTTGGACCCCCGACATATATGTCTTATAAGTTTGCCCCCCCTAAAAATTAGGGCTGGTTCCGCCCCTGTTCCTAGGGATGCTGGGGCTTGGCCCTTTTGGAGCCAAG
>NW_021594926.1:0-290 GCF_001605985.2 Dendrobium catenatum
AAGAATTAGTTCGGGTGTGACATCTGGAGCTGTCTTCCGAAGACTCGCCCCTACTAACAGAACTCGTCATAAATGGGTCCAAAAGAAGGCCCATAATGACAATTATAGTGACGGTCGACATCCTGGAGAGTCTTCCATGAGATCCCGTCATTTACCTTCTCCAGCCAAGGAAGAAGTTCAATTCGATCGTAGCCCGCGAATCGAAGAAGTAATTATTCCAAGCCAAGAACTTGAAATTCAGTGGCGACGTCGTTCAGAAATTCAGGTACAAGAAGATGAAGAAGAATATG
>NW_021594927.1:0-292 GCF_001605985.2 Dendrobium catenatum
AACTACGTACGAAGCTGCCTGTAGTCTTGTACTAGACAGAAGAGTCTAGAAGCCACACCACCAGGACCCAAGACTCTAGACCTAACCCTTTTAAGTCTTCCTCTAACCAACCGTAAAACAAACCCATTGGACCCTCTGGTAGTCGGCCTGCTCCTAACCAAGCCCAACCTTGATTTGACTATAAAGGGAAAACACCAGAATAAGAGACACCCAAAACCACTGCCAGCACTAAGTGTTTTAGATGCCATGGGTACGGACACATTGCTTCTCAGTGCTCCAGCCCATTTAAGTT
>NW_021594928.1:0-381 GCF_001605985.2 Dendrobium catenatum
AAAAAAAAAAAAAAAAAAAAAACTTAAAAATAATATATACTTATATCCAAAACTATGAAATAAACTTAAAATAAATATAACCTATTAATATTATTCTTACACTAATCTCTTAAAATGAGCATTAAAAATGAGAATTTTACATACATACCACTTTATTTGTTACATATTACATATTTAACACCTAATTCTTAAATATTACATTAATACCACTTAAATATTATTCTCATAACAAAAGTACCACTTCGTCAAATGCTTCCCTCATTCCGCCCGAATTCGTTAGGAATGCCCTAGCCCGCGAACATCTTCGTGTCCTGGAACCCTTTCATCCTCCTCCCTGCGAGCTGTCGCCAGGTGCATTCTTCCTCGTTGATCTTCCCTCCG
>NW_021594929.1:0-209 GCF_001605985.2 Dendrobium catenatum
GGCTTTCGGCGGTTGTCACACCGCAGAAAAAAATGGCGTTGGAAACCGTTGTCGGTGACATTTTTCAATGGTTTATTTCCCCGACAGCTTTCCAGCGGCATACACCGCCGGTTATCGCCTGTGTGGTTACTGGTGGCTTCCCGGCCGTCCGACCGCCGGTACAAATGCAGTTGTTTGACCGCCGATAGACTACCTGGAAACGTACCGGC
>NW_021594930.1:0-2054 GCF_001605985.2 Dendrobium catenatum
TTTGAACAAAAATGAGCTTTTGTTCAAAAATCTCCAAGATAGTCTTGCTCTCAGGTCAAAATCTTAGCCGCTCAAAATGCCTTTAATTATATCAACAAATGATTAATAGGGGTAAAATTTATGTATTCACTAACCAAAGAGCAATATTTAGCATTAATCTTAGCCGCTCAAAATCTTCGGCATTTTATGATATTCCATAAAATCACTTTAATATCTAAAGTGGATCAATTAAAATTTCTAATGACTAGACCCACTCTCTTATGACATCTAGTTAACTGAGCTGTCTTGTTAATGCAATTTGACATAACATATATGCCACAAAAAGTGATGAAAGAATATGATCTAGCTAATTTTCTAGTAGCCTATGCTTTATGTTCAAATTCTCCTCACAACGATAAGATTTCAGATAAGCAAACAATCAAAGTTGAAGAAAAAGAAAATATACAAGAATAGGAGCACCATTTCAATGGAGCTTTATCTATAAAATCAGTCATACTACCTAAATTTAGGACAATTTAGGTTAGTATTGGCCTTATATTTATTATGATGCAAAAAGGGATACTCTAGTATTCATATGGCTTAATTGATCCTTGCACTAACAATAAGGCAGAATATGAAGCCTTAAAAGAAGGTGTTTAGATGGCGATTAACATGAAAATCTAGAAATTTCAAGCCATGATACATTCTTCACATTAGGAATACGAATCTTTCTGGTATGAAGTTTTTTCACCCTATTACCTATTATAGGTACCATGCTCCCTACTAAAACGAATATCTATTCTTTGGTCATGGTGGTACCGACCCGAAAAAGGAAAAGTTAGACTTGGACTACTTAATGCTGAGAAGCAACGTAAGCGGAATAGAAAGTAACTCCGTTCGAATGATTGGTGGAGTGCTCTTCGTTACACAAATACTTACACACTAGCTGAAAGAAAATTGACGAGGACTTAGGTCACTATCTCCAAAGATTTTAGGGTTCATAGATGTTGAGTCTAGTGAATAGGTTGTTAAACCTAAGTTAATGTCCCAAGGCTACCAAGAGGGGGGTGAATTGGCAGTTTTTAAAAAAATTATTCCTCTTTAAAATGAGTTGAACCGAAAATAAACATTAATGAATTTTTATAAAAAGTTTTTCAACCATAATTTTTTAAACAGAAAAGTGCAGAAAATAAGAAGTAGTAAAATAAACGACACAAGATTTATAATGGTTCGGTCTAAACCAGACCTACATCCACTCCCCAGAGGCACCCTTTGAGTATTGCACTAATACCAATAGTGTCTCTCCTTTTGCACCCAAAGCAAAGCGGAGTAGCCTTTACAAACACTCTTTTCACCACTACCCGGTGCGGTAGAGAACCGTCGTCCTTTTACACTATCCCAGTGTTGGCAGAGAACCGTCATCCTTTTACACTCTCCTAGTGTGGGCAGAGAACCCTTCGTCCTTTCACACTCTCCTAGTGTGGGCAGAGAACTCGATCTCCTTGACATATCTTCTCGCAAGAAATCTAGGAAGAAAGAAAAAGAGTGAAGTAATCTCAAATCATAAGTAGGAAATCTTACCTTTGAACACCAAGCGAAGCCTTCGCGCTCCAGTGGTAGAAATCATTCTTTAAATGCTTTCTCTCACTCTCTCATTGACTCTTCTTTCAATAGGCACAAAGATCAATGAACAAAAAGATTGGGTGACAGTCTAATTTGGACTATATATACAAAAGACAAGAAAAACTGCCCAAAAACTGCATGTTCTCAATTCTGTATGCAGTGGATCGTCCCGTACGATCGTGGATCATCCCGGAAGATTTTACTTAAAGTGTCGGAAATAATCCTAATGTATATTGGTACTAACTATGTTCGTACACGCTCATCGTCCCGTACGAACTAGGTTCGTTCGGTATGAAACGGTTATTTCATAGGTCGGTTTCCAAAATTTTGCAGGACATAACCAACTGTGCTAAGTCGGTTCAGTTCATCCTGGGACGAACATGTTTCGTCCTGGGACGAACATGTTTCATCCTGGGATGAAAAGAGTGTGTTGTAAAGGCTTCTCCGCCTTG
>NW_021594931.1:0-274 GCF_001605985.2 Dendrobium catenatum
TCCTGGACGATTGAAATTTGGCTTGATCATCTCGGCCAATCTCACGATTGTCCTGGCCGATCAGTTCAAATCAGAGGCAAATCGTCCTGAGCGTCACCCTGTTTTTGTGCTAGCCGATATTTATCGTCCTGAAGTAACTTAAGGTTTTTGACTAGATCGGCCTGGCCGATCCTGCGATCGTTTAGGGCGATATGATCGTATCAATCATCGTTAATTACTCCCTTGATTTCCTGATCTATTAAGGCATAATTTGGTAATTTCGTCTAGGTCGATC
>NW_021594932.1:0-267 GCF_001605985.2 Dendrobium catenatum
ACTAAAGATGGAGAGAGGATTGATCCCCAGCGGAGTCACCAGAAAAACCTTGGTGGGAAAAATTGTGTCTCACCACGCAGATTTTGATTTCTCCTATTTTGAAATTGAATACTTCATTGAGAATAAAGTACAGTCTCGAGAGACCGACACAATATTCTACAATGGATTCAATATCAAAATAGGGTTTTGAAAATTGATATTTTTATGATCAAACACAATTTAAAGAATATCATATTATTTTAAAAAATAAACATGAAATTCTTAAGA
>NW_021594933.1:0-1269 GCF_001605985.2 Dendrobium catenatum
TTGTCTATGTAACAAAGGCAATGATTTATAAGCAAATATCATCTTCACAGAATTTTACTAACAGCAGCATTAACAAAGGCAATGATTTATAAATAAATACTCATATAAAACTTCAATTACTTAGACACGAAGTTAAGTAATATCTGATACCTGCAGCAATCTAAAAGAAAGGAAATGAGAAGCTTTCTAAATCAAATATTATTTATTTTTATCGAGCTTATTCATGTGTTCAAAATCGAACATGAATTGAGCTTCTTATTGAGCTCAATGTCGAGCTTGTTCACGAGCTTCAAATGATGCTGTTCGCGAACATAAATGAGCCGAACGCATTAGTGTTCATGTTTGTTTATTTAAGAATCAAGTATTTAAAATATTGTTCAAGTTTGTTTGTTTAGTTAATTAAACGATCACAAACGAGCTTTAATCGAACCGAATAACGAGTAGCTCGCCGAACGTTTGGTTCGCTTGCAGCCCTATCCTTGACCTAACGTAAAAGGGAAAATTTTGAAACGTAAGCAGCATTAGAAATATAATTAGCTGATTAAACATGTTTAAAAAAAATTCGCTGATTAAACATGTATACAAAATTTTTAAAGCTAGACATAATAGCACGTTCAATCGGTGATTAGGCATGCACAAGCAAATCACCTATTTAACGGCCAATTAGCTATGCAGATAAAAAAAATGCCCGTTGAACGAACTTTTATTACGTCCGGTGCAAGGACGTAGAGGAACGCCCGATCGGAGGCAATTTCCCGTCAAAAAATTAGGTATTTGCTCGGTACAACTAGGTATTATTTGATAATAATGAGGAATACTGTTCTCTGAATACCAATACCGAGTTATACCGAGTTGTACCGAGTTTTTCTGGGAGAAAAACTCGGTACAACTTTGGTATAACTCGGCATTTGCTCGGTAAAGCCCGGTATAACTCGGTATTGGGTCTTCAAATGATGATATTCTTCGTTATTGTTTGATATTGCTCGGTATAACTCGTTTTTTTGGCGGGAATTAGGAACGTCCGGTCGGAGGACGTAATAATTGTTCCCGTTGAACGGTCGACTAGCCCCGTTTATAACTTTTTTTTTAAAATTTGTTCAAAGCCCTAATAAATTCCTCCTCCGTTCGTCTTCTCTAGATCCCGACCGAAGCTTTGCGCCTGAATCGTCAACTTAAGATAAATTTGGTATTTTATTTACTTTTTTATTTTTTTTTTAATTCACTTCCATAATGCAAGCTTAGATCGGACACAAAAAAAAAAAAAAAAAA
>NW_021594934.1:0-212 GCF_001605985.2 Dendrobium catenatum
AGCAACAACTTACTTGAGGTTGGCAATTGAAAGAGAGCGACTTAAGATATCTTAGGGTGAGTGAGAGAACTATCACAATTCTTTTTTACATTGGAGAGAGAAAAATATGATATTTATTGATTTAGAAAAGCATATGATAAAGTTCAAAGAGAAGTGCTATGGAGAATTCTTGAAAGAGTTAATAATGCTTATATTAAAATCATTAAAGATAT
>NW_021594935.1:0-205 GCF_001605985.2 Dendrobium catenatum
TTGGACTTGTGATTGTGGATGATTACTCTAGATTCACATGAGTTAGATTTTTATTTCATAAAATTGAATCATTTGAGAAATTTAAAAACTTTTTGACTTGGATTCAACAAAAGTTAGGATGTGAAATTATGTCTACACAAAGTGATCATGGAGGAGAATTTGAGAATAAAAAATTTGAAGATTTTTGTAAGAAGAAAGGAATTGA
>NW_021594936.1:0-20359 GCF_001605985.2 Dendrobium catenatum
CATAATTGTATAAGTAACAACATAAGTGTGGCGCATTCTGTTCACTGTACAAATGTATGAGTGCATACAACGTCCTTACAAACAATAATAGCGTCATGCCGAGGAGCAATGATTATCGACATGTTCATATGAACTAAGTATAAAGGACGTTCAACAGAATGACTCGGTTATAATCTTACACATCTCTGCAATCAATACAAAACAACCACAAGCATAAGCTTATTCAGTCCTGCAGCATGAGAATAGGTAGGGACGTACTATAATTTGACTCTCGAGAATATATACCAAGCAATAATTATACAAGCATTAAAGGAACATGTATAGTAGATGTGGTTAGTTCACACAATGCAATTACAGTATGAGGAAGTCAGAAGCGTAAAGCCACCACTACAAGATTGAATGTAGTAGACAGATTAATGGATGCTACATTATCCTCGCTAGATCAACTCCTATAACTGATATCAATCGCAATATGTTTTGATCAGTTTACAAGTACAAAGATGAACGATGTGGTAAATGCAGACTCCTGCGATACTGCTGTAGGGAGATTCTGTTAATAAGTTAAATATATGCTCTGCAAGCAAAATGCAGAAGACCATATAACGCACAAGCACTTATGGTTAAGCAAGAAAGATTAGTTAGTCGAGCACTAATGACGCCGCCTACAAAAATCAACAAATAGTGCACGGACAATCTACCTGTAATGAAGCAGCCGAACACTCTATTCAGGAAGAGCTGCTACGCCACGCCACATGCCTGGATCTGCAACATTCGTACATAGAAATTCGAAGAAGAGTAAGTCCTAATTCCAAGAATATATCCCGCACAATCAATCCTTACATTGTTGCACATTAGTGAACACTTACATTCATTGACTACTTGAAGGAAAATAAACTCCCGACAGAAAAGTCTATGGCCGCACAAATTCGAAAAAGGGCATTGCGATATACATTTGTCAATGACATGTTGTACAGACGAGCCTTTGATCAAATATGGCTAAGGTGCCTAAGGACTAGGGAAGCTGATAAAGTGGTAGCAGAAGTCCACAAAGGGCTTTGTGGAGCACATCAGTCAGGTCATAAGATGGCTGCTAAAATCAAAAGAATGGGTTACTATTAGACAACCATGGTCAGAGATTGTATTGACCACGCAAAGAGGGGCCAGCAATGTCAAATCCACGGTGATGTTATACATCAACCGTCAAATCCTCTGCATCCAACAGTAGCATCCTGGCCATTTGAATGCTGGGGCACAGACATAATCGGGCCAATAGATCCGCCTTCATCAGCGGGACACTGTTTCATTCTGGCAACTACAGATTACTTTTTCAAGTGGGCAGAAGCGGCTCCATTCAGAGAGGTCACATCGGAGCATGTGATCAATTTCTTTACCCACAATATCGTCTACAGATTTGGTGTGCCACGCCACATAATCTCAGACAACGGTACTGCATTCAAAAGTACAAAAATCTATAAGTTCGTTGATCGGCATAAGATCAATTGGCGATATTCATCCATATACAATCCAAGGGCAAATGGATTGGCGGAGGCGTTCAACAAGACGCTGGTGAAATTATTAAAGAATATTCTCACCAAGAATAAAAGAGAGTGGCATACGAAAATGTAAGAGGCACTGTGGGCGTATCGTACAACCTATAAGACGCCAACCAAAGCCACTCCTTACTCTCTAGTGTTCGGTGTTGAAGCTGTATTACCATTGGAGATTGAATTACCGTTACTTAGGGTAGCAATTCAGAATGATCTCACTCAAGAACAGAATACTCGCCTCAGAATGGAAGAGCTTGATGCACTTGATGAATTAAGGTTACAAGCTCAACAAAACCTGGAAATCTATCGAGGAAGAATGGCAAAGTCCTTTGATCGAATGATGCGTCCTCGATAATTTCAGGAAGGAGAATTGGTCCTGGTGCTGAGAAGACCAATCATTCCACACCGAACAATTGGTGGCAAATTCGTATCCAATTGGGAAGGTCCCTTCATCATCGAGAAGGTGTACCAAGGAGGAGCATATCAGTTGATCGATCTGAACGGTCAGAGGCCTATGCCGCCAATCAACGGTCGACATTTAAAGAAATATCACGCATGAGAATTCCATATCTGATGTATTTTGTGATAATCAAAATTTTATATGCATATTTATTAATGCATGTTTGCTCATATTTTGAAATTCTCTTGTATAGCAAGAATGCATTTCAAAATCCTCCATCAGACTGGGGGCATTTTAAATATATATTTGGGTCGACATCGTGCTGCGTGCCGAAATCCCCAAATAAATATTTAAAATCTCAAAGATAAAAAGCCTATCCAAAATGTCCCTACGAGACAGGGGGCATTGCGAGACAGGGTGCATTTTAAATATTCATTTGGGTCGACATCGTACTATACGCCGAGATCCCTAAATGAATATTTAAAATTTTATATTCCAAATTTATCCCATTCTAAAATGTCCCTACGAGATAGGGGGCATTTTAAATATTTATTCGGGTTAACATCGCGCTGCATGCCGAGATCCCCGAATAAATATTTAAAATTATCAATCCAAATATCATTTAGTGCTAAAGAATACAAATATGTGTTTTTTAAAGTATTGCAGATAATTTCTCAAAAGATAGAGACATCACCTTCTCCAACAAACTAAGATTCAAAAGTCAAGAAAGAGACTTTTGTGGCTATACACTCCTACAAAATTGAGACGAAGAAGCTTGAAGTCTTTTGACAGCCTGAAGCTTAAGATTCGAATGGGTGTAAAAGGTCGGATCTAACACGCATAAATATGGCCGGATCGCTGGCAGCTCCGTCTACTCAACAAGCCATAAGAAAGGCCATAGTAGAGGAACCCCCATCTCAGCAACCAGAGAACAAAGAGCTATCAAATTTTAGCTCTCCCGATCTGATGAACTCATGTGATTCAGATTAAAGTCTTATCAAGTGGTTAAGGATCAAGATACTACCTACGTTCGGTACTATCAACAAAGCGAGGATCGAAGGAATTTTTCTTCAACAAGTCCGCCAAAGCACGAAGCAAAGGATGAAGAAAATTATCCCAAGGTTCACACAAAGCTCAAGGCTGAACTGAGTGGATTCCGTCATCAACAAGTCCGTTATGCACAAAGCACTGGGCCAATGACTTTTCGCCATCGACCTAATACAAACCTAAGGGTTTAGGTCACCGGCATCTACTCCTTCAACGAGCCTGCCAAAGCAAGAAAGCATAGGGCCGAAGGTTCAAAAAAACACCTAACAAGTCAGTAAAGACAAATCAGGCAATCCTCCATCAATATCCGCAGCACAAAGCACAAGACAGAAGAACCTAAATCTCGTGACTCAGTCTAAAAATACGAAAAGAACCATCCTGAATAATATCTACAAATGTCCCTAAAGACTAGGGGCATTTTAAATATTTATTTGGGTCGACATCACGTCGCGTGCCGAGATCCCCAAATAAATATTTAAAATATTATGAGCACAATTCAGAGTACAACCACAGAAGTCTCAAAGGGCAGTAAAAAGAGAGCTCATCAACAACTGAATTTATAAAATAACTTTATTTTATTAAGTTCATAAATTCATATACAAATCCGTGGATTACATCTTTTTAGAAGATTACATCAGCTGAAAAAAAAACAAAAGTACAATGTCCTTCCCAGAGGACTGAAATCTGTCTCCTAAACTACGCCTGAAGAGGAAGCCGACAACTTTATTCTGCTCCTTCCAAGGACCAGGTATTCTACACTTTTGGAACCTGCACGAAGTAACAAAAAGTGTCAGAAAGAAAGAAGAAGATATCATGCAGATATATACAAAGCTACGAAAAAAAAGAATAAAATTGTACCTAAAACAGAGGTCTTCTGAGGTGGCTCATGAAAAAGTATCCCGCTCCTCTTAAAGCCTGCACAGAGCAAAAAAAAAAGTATCTGAAAGAAGCTAAAGAAAGAAAATGACAGTACAAACAAAGTAAAAACGTACCAAAACTGAAGTCTCCTGAAGCAGTAAACTGGTCAAAACTTGGATCCTCTTCTTGTAATAGCATGCACAAAATACAAAGCATTATTAGTACGAGTACAAAGCAAAAGCTAAGAAGAAGGGAAGAAAGCGTACCCGAGTCCAAGAGTAACTGAAGAAAGCCTAAAGGAGCAAGAATCTTGTAAATAGAAGAGAAAGATGTGGGTATTCACGAATATGCTAGAAACTAAAGTGAATGTGGTACCGAAAGAAGAACAGAAAATGACAGTGATATGTACTATCGTCGATCTACAAAATAACCATACAGATCTGAGTATGGGGTACTCTATCATCCTCTTATGGATCTCTACTTGAGCAAGAGAAAATATATCAACTATACTGAAAGTTACACATGTATCTAAGGATCCATGAAGGCACGAAGATGGACTCTTGGAGATCTACAGAATAAAATTTAGTGTGACATCCAAATAAAATTTTGGAGATCCACTAAAAGGAAATCTCATTGTGACATCCAATAAGTTTTTGGAGATCCACTAAATAGAATCCCTAGTGTGACATCTAGAATAAATATCTAGAGATCCACAGGATCAATCAGCTTTCAACAAATGTGATTCGCTCTAGACTCGTACCACATTTGTTGGGGGGGCATTTGTTGACCTTCATATAATATCCAGAGGAACAAAAGAGAGGAGAAATCAGAGCGAAAAAAAAATCCTATGTACCTTACCCGTTGGATCCACAAACCTTGCCGAAAATCCTGCTGAAATCCCAGTTGGAATCCTCGTATCTGTCGAGGAAGTCCAGAAAATTAGCGGATATCCCGCTGAATTCGGCGCCAAAGCGATCTTTTCCCGGATTTCTCGCAAAACAGCTCGTCGATCGCGCCATTCACGTCGTTAAATAGAAGCTGAAACCTTCGACTCTTCTACCACTCGTGAATTCCCTCCCACTCGTTTCCTCTCATCCCGAGCTCATTCCTCTCCCTCGTCTACTACTTCCGACTCCAGTCTGATGCACGGGCTGCTCCCGTCGCAGCTCCCTCGACAACATCCCTTCCGACCGGATCGAAAGTCACGACATTTTGATCGTAAGTAACAACGGGAGCTCACCACGAAGGCAACTTTCTCCCTCTCGCTCCCTCTCCGATCCCCCTCCTGCTACTCGACTACGCTCCATCGACAACTCCCTTTCTGTCGGATTGAAGGCAAGACCGAGAGCTCACTCAGTTTGCCCTGCTCCACCGCCCAGTCCTGCCGCTCCTTCGACTCATTCGGGCTGATCGACTTCGCTCCAGTGACAGCTCTCCCTACCTGTCGGACCGAAAGTTACGGCATTCTGATCTAAAGCAACGACGGGAGCACGCTGACAGTGAAGGTAACTTTCTCCCTTTCACGCTTCTCTGGCCGGATCCAGTAAGCAGAGAAAGAGGGAGGGGGGTTATTTTAGCATTAATCATTTTAATAATATAATATAATTATATTTAATTATAATTATAATAATTTAATATAATTAATTATAATGATTATTTTTAATTAATCAAAATTTATAAATTAATTATTATTAATTAATGTTAATTAATTATATTTTATTAAGATTAATTAAGTAAATTAATTCTGCATTAATTATAACTTATTTTTCATAATTGATTTTAATAATCTTAATTAATTATTTTAATTAATTTTAATTAATTAAAAAAAAGATTAATTAAAGATTAGTATTTAATTAATTTTATTTAATTGATGTTAATTATAATTAAAAAAAATGTTCGCTCCTTCCTTCGATCCTCGAGTCAACACCGTCAAAGCCCGCGAAGGTATGAACTCTCTAAACTCAGATTCTCGCCCTCGGAGTTAGCGGCGGACCGGAAACAGCCTATAACGACTTTATTGCGCGTGGTGGGATGGGACCCCCGGTCCGACGCCTACGACGAGGCGGGAATCACCTAAACTCTACTTCGGTGTTCGTGGCGCACCGGAAAATTGCCTATACACGCCTTTATTGCGCTTGGTGGGATGGGACCCCGGTGCGGCACCTACGGCGAGGTGGGATCACTCATAAGTACCCCCGAGCGGGGGGAAAGCAAATTGTGTCATTCATAAGTACCCCCGAGCGAGGGGAAAGTAAACTGTGCAATCTTTTAAACAGGACCGTCAAAGATCCCATACATTCCTTTATTGCGCGTGGTGGGAGGAATAAAAATCACATCCGCGGTGTCCTCGTCAAGAGGACACCTACCTACACGCCTTTATTGCGCGTGGTGGGAAAGGCCCAGTTTTCTCGTAGTTTTCCCCTAAAGGGGGAGACGCCGGGAGGCTGCTGAAATTTTGGGTGAAGATGGACCGTACTTGGACTTGATTTGCACATCAAATGAACAAAAATAGGACTCGCACATGGACTTGATTGAACTCCAAAGACATTAATAAAAGATTAAATTCAAGTTCAAAATTGAAAAGAACATGAAATTGGACTGGACTCAAGCAAGAATTTGAATCGAACAAAGACTCAATCTTGAAACTTGCAAGAAGGACTCAGAGAACTTGAAACAGATTGCAGCAAGGACATGGATTTTGTTCATATCAAATGAAATTAACTTTGATTCAAATTTAAATCAAACTTGCATATGACTTGAACATTTGAACTCAAGAAAAGACTTGGGTTGGATTATAGACGGACTTGCACTCCAGATGACAATGAAAAGGATTCATTTTGGACTTGGTATTAAGCTCAAGTCAGAACTAGACTTTGAATTATTGATCTAAATCTTAACCTAAAGTCTAAATGTTTGGAAGTGAAAGTCATAAGTTATAAAAATGATGAAATCAAAGATAAGTGAGTGAATGAAGACCAAGTCTTTAAGAGATATATAAGCAAGAATGATGAGGTGGAAATTATCTTGAATCATTCAAACAAATCAATCTACATGCAAAAAAGAAATCAACATAACAAACGATCATCATCCAAGTATCAGTCCACAATCATGCTTACTCAATTGAGATCGAATAGAAGATGTATGTTCAATAAGATCATCAATCAGGGCAGGAGTGATCAAACATAACTAACTCAAGCTCTCTAAATCAAGCTGATATCCATGAGCGATTGAACGAGGATGATAATTTACAAAGTGGATGTAGCAATACCAAAACTATAATTCGTATGCGAGCAAGAAGTACAAATCCACTATATATATGAGTACCTACGAGCAAATGCAAAAGAATTGCAACAGACGTCATGCAACAAACACCACGACTCTATAAAAAGGCAACAACAATTAGGTGTCAAGCAAATATATCAATTTCCTACGACTGTTGTAGGAGGCTCGTCACTTATAAACAAAGGCATTTATAGACGGATGTATGAGAGCTCTCTTTCATACAGAAGTCTAACCAAAGGTGATTGAAATAATATGTGATAGATGTTGAATCGTTTCATAGTCACACACTTAATGTCAGTCAAAGGCATCGATTCCTTACAACACGAAGATCTGCAATCCATACAAATCCTCTAAAAATACAATGTATGTCAACATCCATCAATGGGTAGATGCATAAAGACTACAGTAAATGCAGTATCCTGTAATCAACTTCAGTCTAAGGATGAATATCTACCTCCAACAGTAATGGTCGTATTGCAAAGACCAAAATCACAGCATAATGCATAAAGGCTACAAGTTCCTACGCAGCTCCTTACAACCCAAAGCAGGAGATTAGTTAGTGCACTATGATCCACCCTGCAGAAAGCAACAAGTAGTGCACGACAGTCTACCTGTACGAAGCAGCGAACAATTTTATCCAGAAGCTGCTACGCCACACTACCAGATCCTGCAACCTCTGTACAAGCAGACAGAAGGCGCCTATTCCAAGAGTACCCCTGCACGTGCACTATAAATTATATACACATAGGACACTAAAAGGGGTAAAATAATTATAAAACCCGCATGGGCCCAGCGAGCGTGTTATTGGTACACACGTGACGTCTAGGGATGCTGCGCGGGTTGACAAGTGAATCAGGTTCGAAATTGATCCTTCTATACCGGTCATAGAAGTCGACAGGGTTCGAACATTAAGCCATATAAAGTTGTGACGACTAGTATATTTACTTTAAAACATTCATATTAAGTCTTCAAGGCCTACAACAGTATAAATTCACTAATAAAGGCACGAAGCCTACGAAACCCGATCTATGTCAAGAGCTTGACAGAGTCGACAAGGTTCATCTACAAATTTAAAATATTTTTAAATGACTCCAAACACCCCGATGATGGCCGCATTGATTGGTTATCTCAACCGGAGGGGTTCACAAATATTTTCAAATTCCATCCAAATGTCATAAAATCTAAACTCCACAAAGTCCAAATCCAAAAAAAACCAAAATCCTAGAAAACTCCACAAAATCTCAAAATCCCAAAAATATTTAAAATTGAAATCATCCATCCGTACTTAAAGCAAAACCATCCACCTCCACAACAATCTGCCAGGGTGGACAAATTCAAATAAACTCTACCTCACAAAGAGCCAAATGCCTAGTCAAAAATATCACTATGATCCATTCTCAATCAATCTCTTGCCAGTAAGGATGTGGTACGTGTCCTCTAACCGGCAGTTTTGCCGCCAAATGGCACTACAGGTAAACGGTTATGACCCGGGGCCCTCTGAACCGAGTGGTTTTGCCGCCAAATGGCACCACAGATAGCGGATATGGCCAGAGCCGATACGCTCCTTAATGGCGTTAAATCCTTGAGATATGAATCAATAGGATATGATTGATAGGGCACAAAGCTCTCTGCAGCTAAGGTGGATTCAAATTTGTCCCCTTAGTCAAACATTCAAACCCGTCTAAAGGTCCCTTGGGAGTAGCAACCCATGGCTGCGACAAGGATCTTCTGTCAGGTTGGGTTGACTACCTCCTCTGACTAAGTAGACCAGGGAACACGATGGCTGGGATGAGGACCATGGGATCTTGATCGGGTCCATCATCCATTTTCCCACCATTCGCTTTAAGTGTAAGATGGTGAAATTTCAAATTTTAAGTATCAAACCCTCCAAATTTCCCAATATCCAAACCTTTCAAACTTCCAATCCTCAATTCCCATACCTATGCTGCTACTATATGCCAGATAACACGTATTCTATACGTATCTGATTGACGACTAGCCTTAATCGAAAGTTCTCTCTCATGATCGAGAGGGGTAATTAACTATAGGGGCTTGCGCCTATAGGAAACCAGAACTCAGATCATAAAGTCCTCGTAAAATGAGGGCGAAATGTCTGGGTAGTGTCTTATCTACAAACCCATCTGCCTTCCAAAATTTACCTCAGAACTTAGTTCGTTAAAACTCCCTCGCCGAATAAGAAAAGCGAGTGGAGGCCGAGGCCGAATTTTCAGAGCCCACAGTATAATATATATATCATACTATACATATAGTTCCAAAAATCAAGGTTTTAGATTGATATGATCTTTAGGATGACTCAATTTTTTCTCTATCAATTGTACGATATGAACTAGTTCATAAATTATGATTAGTCATATTTATTAAACCTTGACTTAATTGACTAATCATGTGAGATAATTTATATACGATTTCAAATAGTACACTGTATGATTATGATCGTACAAATTGATTAGTTTAACATTCATTTTAAATAATTATTACCAAAATTATCTAGCAGCAAAGGTTTATAGATTAAAACAAATCATACAGTACTATCTATATCATACAATATGATTACTTCTTTAGAACTAATGATTCAATTAGTATTAACTCTTTTTTTAAGATAATGGATCATATAATATGATCTTAATTGTACAGTATAATTAGTTCAGAAAATTTCATCTTAAATTTTCCTCACTCCCATATGTGTGTGTCCAAGGTCGTTAATTTTGCATACACCCTTATATGGCAAGACTCAAGAAGTAAAAAAAAAATTAAAAAAGTTAAAACTACAAACTCTTTTTCCTGACATCCTATTCTACCCAAACTTGAGTCTTCAACAATCTTGAGTGGTGTGTGATGTACCTGAAATGTTAGTGCACATAGACAAAAGTAATAACCAATATATATGCTTGAAGAAATAAACACTCAATTAATAATATTTGTTAACATCAAAACCACAAGATAGGGATTTGAGATTACAATAATATCCCCCTTTTTTATCATAACAAACATTTTTAGTTGAAAATCAAGTTAATGTTTTTTCTCTTAATCTCTCTATCACTATTGATAATTATGAAAAATAAATGTAAGAATTTTTTTTAATTTTCAAAAATAGGATAAATCAAAAGAATACAAATAAACTGTGTAAAAATTGATTAAAAATTACAAACATACAAATAACTATCACATAATATGAAAAACCAAACACTTATTAAAAGTTTGCGAAGGTTATTAAAACTCTAAGAATTAGCCCAAGGATAACTAAGAGGGAGGTAAATTGGTAATTTAAAATTTCTTTAAGCAAAAAGAAAATCCCCTTTTTAAAGCATTATAAATATAGTTTTGAAATAATAGGCATTCAAGAGAGAGATAGTATGGTTTTTTAGGGAGAGAAATTGTTTTTTGATAGTTTTCGTTTGGCGCTTAGTCAAGGCATTCTGATGGCGGCGGATGGTCGGTGTAATCCATCTGTCGACATTCCTATAGAAGTGGCTCGTCACTCTTCTAGAGGTACGATTCTTCCACCTTGATAATTTTTATATTCATCTTCACCTGTATTTAGAGATAATTCATCAGATGTTCGAGTAAATCCTTCGATTTAAGATGTGTTGATAAGAAGTGGTAGACCATCAATGAGGGTGGTTTAATTGCTAAAAAGAAATTTTTTCCAGACATTGGGAAGGGTAAACATGTTATTATTGAAGGTAATTTCAAGTATCCTAAAACTTTTGATGTTGCCTAGGCTCCGTCTACAGGGGTTTTGTGGAATGGAGAAGGTAATGCTGATATAATGGTGGGAAGCATTGGTTTGAACTGTAAAGCTGAGTCTGTTGCAAAGAATTCAAACAATAAGATTATAGATGATGGTAATCGTAATAAGGTTGAGGTCAATGGTTATGATGAGAAGATTTAAGTTTCAACTACTAAGAACATGGAGGCTGGAGATCTAGATTCGAACCATTAAGGTAGAGATAAAGTTTGGTAGTGTGAAACAGGAGAATTGGATTCTTCTAATCATGTTGAAAAAACTATTGAGATGCCTAAACATCCTGGTGGAAATTTTATGCAAAATGCATGGAGTAAGAAAGCTAAGAATAGAGTTGTTGATTTAAATTATGGTGATTTCTTGATAGCAGACAGGTTTGCTGTAAAACTACATCTGCATAATGAAAGGGAAATTGCAATGAAACTCTAGAAAGCTTTAGTTTTTAAAGTATTTACTGGTAGCATTCCTATCCAAGTAATAAATTTAACACTGAGGAAGCAATGATCTCAATTTGTAAATTTTCATCTTACTATGCTTGGGTAAGGGTGGATCTTATGTACATTCAATGATTTGGAGGTGTTGGATGCTGTTTTAACAAATGGACCATGGTATGTTAATGACAATTTTGTTGGCATTGATAAATGGTCATCATCATTTTCTTCTTCTTCATTGAAGGGATTATCATCGCTGGTGTGGATCAGAATGACAAATATTCCATTACAATGCTGAGACGAGATTAATATGTGTAGAATTGCCTTAAAAGTTGGCACCCACTATCTAATAGATAGGAACAAGTTTTAGTGGAGTAGGAGGGAATTTGCAAGAATCTATGTTCAAATTAGATTGGAGAATAAGCTTCCATTGGGTGTTTGTGTTGAGGGAAGCTTAGGTAATTTCTTTTAGAAGATTGTCTATAAGAAAGTTTCCAATCTATGCTTCAATTGTGATAAGATTGGTCACTACAAACATAATTTTAAGAGCATAAGATGGTTGCTGATCTTTCAAGGTCTGAAGCACCTGAGGTTGGAGGTAAAGGTGAAGTTTTACCTAATCTGAATTTGAATAATCTTGTTGGTATCAAATCTAATTGAACATAGGATTGTAATGTAAATGAGTATGGGCTTGGATCCATGTGAATTATGCTAAAAGGAAAGCTAGGAATGTTGTGACAAAAAGAACAGGAGTTCATGTGGAGATTGAAGTTATTGGTAAAGTCTCAGTTATGAAAGATTTGAATATCAATCTTACTGGCTCTGTTGTGAAGATAATGCATAAGGGCATTGAAGACTCAAATCTTGCTACTTTGGTTAAAGATCAGACTTCTCGAAGGGATGATTATGCTCCATAAGGGAATGTTAATGTTTATGACAAGGAAATTCAAAAATTTTGATCAGATTTTGAAGTAGGTGGTCATGTGGTTAAATCTCTTCCTGATGTTAATAATAATTTGTTGGTTTTATCTGAGATTGCTGAGGAAGGGGAAATTGTTCTAGATAAGATAGATACATTATCTTCTATAGAATCTGATGACATAGAAGAAGTTTTGGTTGGTCCAGAAGGAAAGAATGAGGAGGTTTCAAAGGAAATCAAGGTTGGTGGATCTTCTTCTGTAAAGTAAAAAACATCCTAAAGAACCTAAAAGCGTGGTTCCTATCAAGTTGGCTCTCAGGAATAAAAGGATGGATGGTGAATTGAAAGAAAAGAATGTGGAATTCTTTCCCTCTTGATCGATGATGACATCCATTACTTTTTTGCATTGTAGAGGAGCTAGAAAGAAGCAAGATTCTCTATATCTAAAAGATTTTGTTAAGGGTCATGGTGTGTTTTTTGTGGGGCAATTGGAAACTAAGATTACCTCAATTGATAAGAGGGAAGTTGGTGAGATGATTGGATTGGACTGGGATTACTTTGAAGTACCCTCAAATTGGTTGTCTGGAAGAATTCTAGTATTCTTGAAGTCTACTGTGGCATCCTTTTCCATCTTGGAGTATTCTAATTAGTGTGTTATTGGTGATCCAGAGGTACTGAATAATTGGATGTGGAGAGTAGCTTCGGTTTATGGAATCACTAATGGGTATAAAAGAAGAGAGTTGAGTAACTTAGAATTCTTTTCTTAAGAGGATATGCCTATGGTGGTTGGGGGAGATTTTGATTGTGTATTGTCCAAGGAAGATAAAAGGGGAGGGAAGAAATTTATTTATTCCCTAGAATCCATGGAAATGAATACGTTTTTGTGTAATAGTGATTTACATGAGGTTGGCTTCATTGGTCCAAAGTTCACTAGGTGCAATAACAAGGTAGGAGGAGCACAAATTTTGGAGAGGTTTTATAGATGCTTCTTGAACTCAATTGCATTTAAATCTTCTCATTTTATAGTGGTTAGGCATCTTGTGAGAGTTGCTTCAGATCATTACCAGTGGTTTTAAATCTTTTGGAAGTGTATGGTCTTCATATTCGACATCCTTCGTCGTGGTTAAAAGAGAATGGAGTAAGAATGTTGTAGGAAGGAGCTCAAACATTTTGAATATAAAATGTAAAAGAACCTTGAAAGCATTGTTTTTCTGGAGTAAAGCCAAGGAAAAAAATTCCAATCAATTGAAGGATCGCCTCATGGAAGATATTTTGAAGCTGTAGGAGAAAGAATCAGTTGGTGAACTCCTCTTTGATAATGAAATCTGGATTCTTAAAGCAAAAGTAGTCGAACTTAATTTTATATTGGCATGGTTAATACGTGGTGGAGGCAACGTGCTAAGATTAAATTAAGGACAGATGGAGACATCAATTTCAAAAAATTTCAATCACTTTCTAGTGTGAGAAGAAATTTTAATTGGATTTTTAACATCAAAGATCAAGATGGAACTTTTCTTGAAGATCAAGTTCAAATTGAAAACTATTTTATTCAGTTCTTTAATAGTAAATGGAATGAAAGGGATTGTAATTTTGATGGTTTTCCTTCTCCTTTAATGTCTCTTGATGATGAAAATAGAAGATTTTTGTGAAAGGATGTGTCTTTGGAGGAGGTGGAATTGATTGTGAAATAATGCAATGCTAATATATCCCCGAGAAATGATGGTATTTCTTACTCTTTTATTAAAACATATTGGGATATTATCAAGGATGATTTTTGGTATACTATCAACCATTTTTTTATATCTGGGAACATGAATACTAAGTGGAAAGATACCTTAGTGGTGCTTATACCAAAGGTGAACAATCCAACATCTTCATCCAATTAAAGAAATATTAGTCTTTGCAAAATGGTATGCAACGTGGTAGCTTAAGTTCTTGTGAATAGAATGAATTTAATGATGCCTAAACTAATTTTTGTTGAACAAGTGGCTTTTATTAAGGAAAGATCACTCTCAGATCATGTTCTTCTAGCTTAGGAGGTCATTCACAAATTCTGATTTACTTAATCTTCCTAAGGTTTAGTTTCTTTCAAGACTGACTTGGAGCAAGCATATGACAACATGTGTTGGGGATCCTTAAGGAAAGCATTAGAGTATTTTGAGTTTCCTAAGAAGTTCTCTAATCTCATTATGGATTGTGTGGAAAATCCTAGATTCTCTTTAATGATTAATGGTAATTGTTCTAATTGGATCAAAGCTAAAAGTGGTTTTAATCAAGGTTGCTGCTTATCACTTTTTCTTTTTATTCTTTGCTCCCAATTTTTATCAAATGTGCTTTGTCAGAAAGGTGATACTATTGGTGTTCGTATTTGTCCAAATGGTCCTAGAATTTCTCATTTACTTTTGCAGATGATATTATAATGTTTTCTAAAGCTAACAAAATAATGTGAAGGAAATAAAAGCTGTTTTACAAGACTTTTGTGATTGGACGGGACAAAAAATTAATATTAAAAAATCTGCCATTCTATTTGGTAAATTTGTTAATAGGAGAAGATGGAAATGCATAACTCATGTTATGGGATTTAAGCAAGTCAAAGAGTTCAATTATCTTGGAGTGAATATTTCTTTGAGATGACTGGTGAAATTTTATTTTTAATTCATTATCGATAAAGCTGCACAAGTGCTAAATGTATGAGGAAGTAAATTCATTTCTTTGGCTGGAAAGTTTGTGCTTGTGAAATCTGTCATGTTATCCTATCCTATCTTTTATTGTACTCATTCTCTAGTTCCCAAAAGTGTTCTTGATGAGATAAATAAGTTGTGTAGAAATTTTATTTGGAATAAAAGATGAGGAAGGCATGGTCTATATTATATGAGCTAGAATTCTTTGTGTAATCCTGTGAAGTGGGCAGGTCACAGTTTGCATTCTTGTGGGAGTAAAGTAGGTCCCTTGAAAGCTAGGTTGGCTTGGGATTTAATTCAACATAAATAATCCCTATTATTTAAATTTCATGCTATAAAATATGGCTCTTGGCTAGATGAGATTGGATAAAAAAATGGGTGCTCAAATACTTGGAAGCTCATCTCAGAAGGTAGCAGGTTTCTTAAGCTGATAATAAAATGGAATCTTTTGGATGGCAGATTAATCAACGTCTTCAAGGATGTGTGGATTTGGGACAAATTCATTGATGAATGGCCAATGTTTGTGATAAATCCAAATAAAGGGGATCTCACTGTTGATATGTTCATTAAAGACGTATTATGGGATGAAGAAGAGCTTTGTAAATACTTTGGCATTGATCTTGTAGAGAAAATAATTCAAATCTAAATCAGGTTGTATCTTATAGAGGATACAGTGGAACTTAAATTTAAAAATTATGGGAAATCTTTTTTGGCAATGGATTTTTAAGCAGCTATGCATGTTTTACCTGTTGTGCCATATTGGTAGTGGATTAAAAAAATCCAAGCTTATTCTAAGAGTAGAGGTTTTCTGGTGGTGTTTCTTGAACAATGCAATTCAAACATTTTAGTTCTTGTCCTATAGAAGATTGCCAGATGGATCTTTGTGTCCTAGAGTGTGAAACATTACTAAAGATATTGATCATGCAACAACCAATTGCTTGACGCTAAGGGAAGTTTTTCAATGCCTGAATAAATGGGGATTTGGTATTCTAACTTTTGATTCCTTTGAAGAATGCTGTCAATGGATGTTTCATAACTATTCAAATAAATTTTTCTTAGTCAATTTGTATTGTAATTCGATTTTTATTAATTGGAAATCTAGGAACAAGTTTATTCATGAAGGTATTGGTGAAAGTTTTGCTACTATAGCTGCACAATCTGTGAGTTACTCTTCAATACCATCTTCTTGTTATGGGTTTATATTGGGCCATTGGGGTGTTAATCAGTTGAATAAACTGTTTATAAATCATTGGCTCACTCCTCCACCCGATTGGATCAAAGTCAATGTTGATGCTTCTATTCTACCTTCATATAAAGTTGGCATTGGAGGTGTATTTCGAGATAGTAATGGCAGATTTCTTCTTGCTTTCAGCTTAAGATGTGTGCATTGGGACATTGCTCATTGTTGACCTCATTTTGTATGAGGCACTAAGACCCTTCCGAATTCAGATTTAATCCTAGACCCTAGGATCCACTCTAGACCTTAAGACCCCTTCTAGACTAGCCCTAGGATCTATTCTTAAGATTTTGAGATCCTTTCTAGAGCCCGACCTTAGGGTCTATTCTAGACCTTAGGATCCTTCTAGATCTAAGACCTTTAGGCCTATTCTAGAGCCTAGGATTCTTCCATATCCAAGTCCTAGAACTCTTCTAGATCCTAGCGACCTAAATTCAATCAAACAACACCATATTCCCAACGTCATAATTTTCAGTTCATTAAACCAAATCTCTTAATCTTAAAGGTATCTAATAGCTTACACGTAATCTAATACATCCTACAAATCAATCCAAACTCCATTCAATTTAAATTCAAATCAATTCAAACTTCAGACCCCTTCAAACCATGACCCAGTTCAATTGAGAATTCAAACTTCAACTTTGACTTTGATCCTACCCTTGACCTAGCTTTGACCCAATCCATTCATTAACAATCACCACATGATTGTTAATGATTTGATACTTCAATATTAATTACTCAAGCTTAAAATCCATTCCAAATCCAGAAATCCAGACTCAAACCCAAAGCCTTAAGGCCTTGTCCTAAAGACCTTTTTCAAAGAATTTTCAATCATTCCAAAACCCAGTCCAATGGCCTCTGATTCAGGGTCTATCACTTACAAAGTGATAAGACATGTCTCTAGAGGCTACCCTCCAATTTTGAGCCCATTCTGAGGTCTCTAACCCAGAATCTGAATTAAAATCCAAAGGCTGTAAAACCTTCAAATATTTACAGCCTATGCCACTGAACCCAACCCCTTTGAGATTTTGATCTTGGAGCCCTTGATCAAAGCCTCCAACCACTTCCCGATTCTTAATTTTAAACCCACTGAAGCAGTAACTGCATTTCTCAAATCATTTTTTGACCCTAGTTGACCAATAGGTCAGAAATTGACCAAAATACTCTTATGGATTTCAAATGGCCATTTCAAATCAAATCAATTTCCAAAACTCTTCGAAACCACTTCCAATGAATTCCAAATGTCAAATTCAATTTGTTGAACTTCAAACCCAGACCTTGGGTCAACCTGCGTTTGACCAAGTCAAAACCAGGTTTGACCCATTAACCCATACACCCTTCCCTTTCAAAATTTTGAATCAATCCTATTCCAAGTCCTTTAGATGCATGGGATGACCCCTTGGGCACCCAAGAGACCCCTCTGGTGACCCAAGCCTTGGGTCACTTGGGTTAGTCACATGACTTGACCCAAGTAACCAAGAAGAGGTCTCCCTTGAGCCATCTTTTGATCTTATCCAAATTGAATCCAAATAAAGTGCCATTGAGTTCCCATGACCCAATACACCTCCTTGATCAGCCCAACCCTTGGGTCATTTGGGTCAAGAGTTAGGCTAGCCCAAAGTGCCCAAAAGCACTTGGGATTGAGCCAAATCTCAACCTAAGCCCAATTGAACTTGACCAACACCTCCCATAGGTGTCCCTAGGTTCAATACACTCTCCTCCAGCCAGGCCATGCCTGGGCTAGCTTGGTCAGGGTTAGGCTAACCCAAAGTAGCCAAAAACACTTGGACCGAGTCATCTCCCTGCCAGATCAAATTGGACCAATTGCCACTTGCATTGGTGCACCAGACCTAGACCCACTCCCCACCTCAAGCCAGGGTTTTGCCTGACCTGGGTTGAGCCCGAATCGACCCAAACCAAGCAGGTTTGGATCAAACCCGAGCTATCTTTTAATCCAGATCAAATTCGACCCAATTGCCACCCTGATTGGTGCAACCAGACCCAGACCTGCCTCCCATATCAAACCAGGGTCTGACCTGACCTGGATCTAGCTCCTTCACTCGAACAAGAGGTTTCGAAGCCCAACCGAGCCATCGGAATCGACCCCAGCTTTCTCAGGCCAAATTTGGCTCCACTCTCGGCTCCAGTATGTCCCCATTGACCTTCCTTGGTCAACCCACCCATGACCATGGCCGGCGGCGGTCGGAACCAATGGAGAGCAAGCTCCGGTGGTCCCCCACAGCCGATCCTGACCGAAAGCCTTCCAAAGCTGTGGCTCGCCGACTTTAGGCTCACGAGCTCTCTGGAATGGTGCCCCTTTCCACTTGGCATCAATCCGAGACCCTCCTCCGATTCAATCCCGGCCGTCCGAGCTCGCTGGGAGAGCTGAATAGGTTGGGCTCCCCAGAGCTCACGAGAGATCCCAGTTTTTTCAAACGATTTCCCAGAGCTCCATCCATCTCCCAGCATCTTTCTTCGGACTCCAGACCGCCCCTTCCATCACTTCGAGCGAACTTTCCTTCACGGCCTAACGGTGGAACAAAGGTAGTAAATCAATTAACTTAAGTATATTTAATTAAATTCTAATCATTATACTTAAATTTTTAATCTAAATCCCCATTTAAAGCCTTTAACAAACCAGACTTTATAGACAACTTCAAACTCTAATTAAACCAACTTAGCGGGACCTACCCCTAGCCACACGACTTTTACACACACTTTAGATGATGTGCAAGGACAACAACTTAGATTAGGTTAGGCCGTGGTGTTACTTTGTGCTGATGTGCGCCGATTTTTCGTAGTTTTCACTGGATGTTGTGGATGAAATTGCTTTGCTGTGTCTGCTTACTTTTTCTGTACATCTCTGGATGGATTTGATTGTGTTTGGGACTAGATATACCTCTATAGGTTAGGTTACGATCTGGATGTTTCGGAACACAGTTTTCTGCAGTGGCCACGCTCATGCTGTGGCAATATAAAAAGGGAGCAATCAGAAAAAAATGAGTAAATATTATAAACTCTTGCACAGGTGCTTTCAGTTGCTAAGCCCCCCAAATAAAGGAGCAGTGGCCAGTGTGTTTACTTCTTATTCTGCTCATTATACAACTGCTTGGGAAACTGCTTTTTTATATATTTAATTTGCTTAGGATAAACCCTGCAGGTGAGTCTAGATTTTTATTATTTTGATACTATGCTAATTTGTGTAATTGTCAAATGTTGTGAAGTTGGATTTTTGAGTTGGGATACATAGATCCAAAGCTGATTCCAAAGAGGAAAGATACGCCCTTTAGGGAAACACTCCTTTTCCATTTGGAAATCAAATTGGATCATACCTCCTCCTTACCCAAAGAGGAATGGTGGCTTCCCCCTTAGAGGAAAGTGCCCTCTTACTCCATTTTGAGGTAATCCATAACAAAGATTCAAGAAGATTGAAGAAAAGAGGTCCAAAGAAGAACGATGATTGAAGATTGAAGAATTTGAATTTGAAGATGAGATCATCCCACTCAATATAACTTGCGTCCATGATATGTCTTGAAATCTGGTTGTTGTCAGTGGTGCCCGGCCACCTTTATTTTCTGCCAAACCTCTGGTTTTGTAATAAGCAAGGCAACTTTGCCTAGGACATTTATTGATTTAGTTAATTTATATTTGATGTGATGAATATGATTGCCTTAGGACTTACCTGCCTTTCTTAGATTTTTTGGCGATTGTGTTGCGCTTTTGTTTTTTGCCTGGATCGTGAGGCTCAGTGAGGTGTGAAAAATTTATATCATAACTTAAAGTCATAAATTTTAGTGAGTCTAAATAACATAGAAAGATAACGAATCTAGGGAATTAGCCGGGGATCGACCCGGGGGTCGCATGCATATTTCATGCATTACTCTTTCCTTGCTTTAGACCCTTGCCCCGCCTGCGGGTAATGAGTCCGTGATATCTTGACCTATGATAGGACGAGGTGCCGGACCTGGGAAGTCCGTCTTCTAAAAAATTATTTTATAGCCTGTTTTTTAAAAAAAAATTTCAAGCATATTGATTGATTTGTTAATAGCATGCATTGCATTTAGACACCAAACTTAAGAGTCAAAATTTAATTGCATTCAGTTTACATTTTAGCACCCATACATAAGTTGAAGGGCCAATTAGGAAAGTCTCTAGATGTCGGCCCCAACTCTCCAAAACTTAATTACTGAG
>NW_021594937.1:0-264 GCF_001605985.2 Dendrobium catenatum
CAGCTAGGTTATGTTTTGTCTCTATAATGAATTTGTTGAAAACTCCTCACAGCTAGGTTATGTTTTGTCTCTATAATGAATTTGTTGAAAACTCCTCACAATTATTTTTTAATGTGAATTTACTTTTACATCATTTGTAAATTTTTTCCTTGGCAATATAGCTTCTTCCTAAGTCTGAACATACTGTAATTATTTAAATATAATTTTAAGTTGCCTTAAGTCATCTTAACTATTTAAAATTTATATTTTTAATCAATTTTGGCT
>NW_021594938.1:0-1403 GCF_001605985.2 Dendrobium catenatum
GAAGCTCAAGAGCTACTATTGGACCAAGCAAAAAATGAAAATAATTTTATTGATTTTGGCCTCTTTCTCCTTGCTACAATGACAACCCTATTTATAAGCTAAAATCATGATAAAATGCACCTAAGAAACAAACTAACTAAAATGGGATCAATTTCTAACAATCCTCAACTTGATCCGATTTAACAAAGATAAGAAAAGATATCTGTTGTCTATAATGAATAACCATGCCAGTCTTCCCTGTCATTTCCCACCTCTCCTAGCCTCCACCTGTTGTTCATAAAGAATAGCACAATAAAAGGGTTCAACCTAACGGTTACCAGCATCTCCATCGCCTACTTCCTCAAGAACTACTCCGCTAGCTTCTTAAGTCTCTTACTGCGAGAGATTTAGCCTAGCTCCACCTGCATTCATCTATGCTACTCGAAATCACAGAGTCCAAGAAAGGCCTTGTCTGTCTGTGCCTGTGTAACCTCCGGCCTGTGCACCTAGGCCCCGACTCCCTAGTGCAAACTCTAGACGTGAACATCCCCCAACTCGCACGCACGAACTCTCGCTTCACTAGCCCAGTGTTCTCACACATGCAGCTTGCACCCCGGCCCATCATAACCCGGCACGTGAACACCATGTTCCCCGTACATGTAGTATTTTATTGCTTTTGGCCGCTTTCTCCTTGCTACAATGACATCCTTATCTATAAACTAAAATTGGACCAATTTCTAATTAACAAATATGTATGCGAAATCTTATGGTTTGAAGACACTTAGTACTTTGATATTAACTTTACCTATTATTACTGCTACATTAGATTAAGCATTTTGTAATCAGAATTGTCAAACATCAATTGCATTGTAAGATGAGTGATGACTGTCTCAATGATTGTCTAGTACCTTACATTTAAAAATTAGTGTTTACTTTGACTCCCAATGAAGATGTAATACAACATTATAAAAAAATGTAAAATAAGGTTGATAAATTTTTAAGGATTGCTCAATTCATTAGTTTTAATGAAATGCAAGATTTTGATTTGAATTATATATTTTTATTTTATTTTTTTAACATTAAGTTTGTCCACTCTTAAACGAGAAGGTGGTTTCGTCCGTGCTTACATGCCATCAACTAATTATCAAAGGTGCATTTTGGGAATTGAATTTATTAGTCTATTGCCCAAGTGATTAGGCATTGCATTTTTGGGTACAAGTGTTTTTGACTATATGTGTACAAGAATATTAAATATCATCTCAAATGTAGAAATTTTTGCAAACAGTGCTCGCACAAGGAATAATGTAATCGAGAAAGGAAATATATAACCAGTACGAATGATGATTATATAAAGATAAATATTCACTAATCCAAAGATAATTATATGATATGATTATTTTTAAATCTCAAACTATACTATGATA
>NW_021594939.1:0-1099 GCF_001605985.2 Dendrobium catenatum
TGCAAACAATCTGTCGCGCGGCGGGGAGGCCGGGGCCAAATTTTCGGAGCCCACAGTTGGGTTGTTGTATGCTTCTAGGAGTCTTCACATGCTTTTTAAGACTTGTGCGTGCTTCTTGAAGTGGTAACATGCTTCACAGGCTACTGGATGCTTCTTGAGGCGGCGACGTGCTTCTCAAGGATGTAGTATACTAATAATCACTTCAACATCATTTTTAGTTAATATTTAGGATCCTATATTTACTAAAGCATTATCATCTCTAATTTCATTTCCATTGACATCTAAGCCCATAGTATTATTTATAATTGCATCAAGTTTTGGATCTTTTGTATCTATAAGAAAAGTAACAAAATAGGTTAACAAACTTTATAAGTTAAGCTGCAACTTCCACATTTAGTATTATTACCTTCTTCATCTTACTATCAATCTTTAGTGCATATCAACGCATCAACAATGTCATGTCTCAACTGTTGACCTGTGATCCAAATAAAAAAAAAGAGAGAACAAATATAATACCTGCTATACCCCTCCCACGTCGCACGTCGCGCACGACCTCCTCTCATGTCGCACGATCCCTGCCTCGAGCGAATCCCACTCGCGTCGTTAAAAGGGAGAGGGAGGCGAGGTCTTCGAAGGCTGGTTCCCTCTCTCCCTCACACGCTGCTACCTCGACTCCTTCGTCGCTGTTGGACCTCGCTCGATAATTTTCCCTTCTCATCGGAATGGAAATCATGACATTTGGATTGGAAGTTGTGACCGGAGCTCGCTGTGAAGAAAATTTTCTCCCTTCCGCCGCTTCTTCGGCCTCTTTCGCTGTTCAACTTAGCTCATTCGACGACTTTCCCTTTCGGTCAGATCAGAAGGTGCGACACTTTGATCGAAAGCAACGACGCTAGCTCACTGGTTCGGAAGGTAACTTTCTTATTTCGCACGCTTCCTCTGCTTCTTTGGGGCTGTTCGACTTTGCTTACTTGACGACTTTCCTTCCTGTTGGAACGGAAGTTACACATTTTGATCAGAAGCATACGGGAGTCCGCTCGTTGAAAGGGTAACTTTCTACCTTTCACGCACTTCTTCAGCCAAGTGCCTAAATCCGCCA
>NW_021594940.1:0-702 GCF_001605985.2 Dendrobium catenatum
ACTACTGCGACCTACGGGAGACCGCAGGTCTGGGCGCGGGAGTGCTGCGGGCGAGCGCAGGTACAGGCGCAGCAGCAAGAGGGAGTGTGGAATGCTTCGGGCGAGGGGGGTGGCCAGGTTGATTTTTTATTTTCAGGTTGACCAGAACCCAATCCGTTGGCAAAACAGGTTCACCCGAACCCATAATTTTTCAGATCGGGCCAAATATTGACACTCCTATAAACAACTTCTTGAACATATCTCGTAATCTTGCACACTGTAATGAATTAAAGATTGTATGTTTTTTTTTGCCCGATTACAGCAAATAATGCTGATCTTATATTCTAGCTTCTTCGACCATAAGACTTAAGTTGTCAATATTTGGGCTACTATTTGACTGGTAGAAATATTCTTGGTCTAAATTTAGGAGGCTGAGCAACGAATCATGCGATATTTCTATGACTTAAACTTGAAGTTAACTGTATAATACCTAAACTGATTTCAAAAGATGTGAATGTCTCTTAAGTACTAATTTTCTGTGGCATTTAAATTTTGATATTCTAATTATCTATCTCGTAGTCTTTTATTGTATTTGATTGTATAAGATTTCAGATATCAAATATTCTGTATTTTTCCATAATCAATTTTCTATGATTCATTTTTCTTGGAATGCGATTTCTACATTGAATTTATGTAGCTGGTCCATTTAAACTTGTTTGCACT
>NW_021594941.1:0-274 GCF_001605985.2 Dendrobium catenatum
TCCATAGAGTGTAGTAAAAGTAAATAAACACTCACATTAAATATTTCAATCACAACATGTAATAAAATCTCAAAAACCCAGCACACATAAAAAAAGTAAGCATCAACCTAGCCTAGATCTATAGTCAGTTATTTTAAAAAATCATCTAAAGTGTGTGTAGAAGGTCGTGTGGCTATGGTAGATCCTAAAATGTGTTATTTATTGAGATTGTCTTATGTTTGAGTTTGTTAAATGTTAAGAGGGAGATTTATGTTTGAGTTTAAATATTAATGTG
>NW_021594942.1:0-364 GCF_001605985.2 Dendrobium catenatum
ATTAGATAAATATTTATATTATTTAAAAAAATTATCTAAAAACTCATTTTAAAGAAAAAAAACCAAGTTTGAATTAGGTTAAAATCATTTTGAATTTGAAATAATTTGAATTAATTTATGAGGGTTTTTGACTTTAAGGAGGAGTATACGAATACAAGAAGTAATCTCTCAATGGAAGTAATTTCATAGTTATGCTTATGATATTTTTTAGGGGTGTCAATTTTTGACACGACCCGAACCCGATCCGGAAAAATCCGGGTTCGGGTTGAATAAATCAACCCGTTTTAAAAATCGGGTCGGGTTCGGGTTTACCCAGCAACCCGAAATTGACCCGAAAGTGACCCGAAAACTAATATTTGACCTG
>NW_021594943.1:0-219 GCF_001605985.2 Dendrobium catenatum
TGCTACGACAATAAACAAGAATCCACGAATTAATAAATAGAACTTTCACCTTTGGAGCCCATACGCTCAACTAATCTAGGCTTTAGTGGAAGAAGAGTCTCCACTTTAGAATCGAGGTCGCTCCGTGGAAGAAGGAACCTTGGATCGTCATTCTTGGATAGGTTGCCGGAGAATGGCGGCTTGGGCATTGGAGGAGAAAAGGCCAAGAATGGGTGGGTA
>NW_021594944.1:0-202 GCF_001605985.2 Dendrobium catenatum
ATTTGAGTTTTATGAGTTTTTTTTTAATATTTTAATCATTTAATTAAAGGGTTGAAAATTGACTTTTTAATTAAAAGTATTTCTTGAAAGTTAGAATTTTATTAAAATACTAGACCTTACTACGATCAGTTAGACAGTAAGTACGTTGAAATCAGATTTTTCTATATTTTATTACGAAGGTTTGAAGTTTTGAACTAGTTTT
>NW_021594945.1:0-202 GCF_001605985.2 Dendrobium catenatum
CTTGGACCAATTGTTGTGGGGTTCTTAATGAAGGGAGTATTGGGGTGAAAAATCATGTATGATTTTTTATTATGCACTTTACTTTAAATTATGGTTTAATTTTTGCTCTAGACTATCTCTTTGATCTAATTTTAAGATAGATAAGTATTATGTTGGTAAGCACCCTTCTATGTATTGTTATAAGAATGGAAATTCCAGAGTG
>NW_021594946.1:0-561 GCF_001605985.2 Dendrobium catenatum
ATATAAGTTAAAGATTTTTTTTTTTTTTTTATCAAAATCAACATGTCTTGTTTTAAAAGAAACATATAATCAATTGAAGCATTAAGACATATATGATAGTCAATTTTAATATGATCATCATGCTTCTAAAAAATAATACCGATAAATTGAGTATGCTTAATTTATTCATCACAATTTCATCGTACATAACTATGATCAGGACCTCCAAAATGAAGGTTAAATTTGTATGATTTTTTCATATTTGAAAACCCATTATTAGTAAATGCTTCATCTTTCTATTTTCTTTGGCCTTAGAATTTAAGAATAACAACATAAACAATGTCCTTTTGTTAGGAGATGCACTATATTCTAACCAACTAGAGTATTTACAAAACCAAACAATACTGTAGCATTTATCTTTGCACCCAAATTTATTTTTAGGAGCTTCATTAGTACAAGGTTGATAAGAGCCTCTGTGAAATTGTAATTGATACGTCATCACAAAATTAGCTTGATCGGGCACGAATCTCGAGGCAAAAAACTAATTGGAGACTTCAAAAATTAAATCCGGGAGCATCCAAA
>NW_021594947.1:0-219 GCF_001605985.2 Dendrobium catenatum
TCTGACTAAGTAGATCAGGGACCATGATGGCCCGGGACAACGGAACCATGGGATCTTGATAGGGTCCATCATCCACTTTAAGTGCACGATGGTAAAATTTTCAATTTTGAATATCAAATCTTCAAAGTTCCAATATCCAATCCATGCTGCTACTATATGCTAGATAACACGTATTCTCTACATATCTGTTTAACGACTAGCCTTAATCGAAGGTTCTCT
>NW_021594948.1:0-204 GCF_001605985.2 Dendrobium catenatum
AGATAATGTTAATGATTTTTCTTAAAAAAATATTTTTATAGTATAAGGTCTAAAGCATAATATAATAATTTTCTTTTTTGAGAAAATGCAGAAATTGCATTAAAATAAAAGAGTAGATAACCTAATACAAACAAGGTAAAAGAAGCTAATGATCCCTTCTCCAACATGAAAAAAGGACCTTATTAAAATTAAATTTATTAATTT
>NW_021594949.1:0-203 GCF_001605985.2 Dendrobium catenatum
AAGTAACGAAGCAGTAGGAAGACAAGAACTAAAGAGAAAGAACGACTAAACACGATAGAAAGAAAAGAATAAAAATCAGGAAGAAAAGGAATATAGGCATTGTTGTTTTAGACACACTTCTTTGAAGCCAAGTGTGTCTTTAAAATAGCCTCCTCCCCGATTCAACATAATACGAACGGGAAGGAAGGCGTTTATAATGCCCT
>NW_021594950.1:0-911 GCF_001605985.2 Dendrobium catenatum
GAGGGGACCCAAGCAAGAAGAAGAGAAGGGAAGGATAAGAGGGAATAACTCCTCATCGACCACCGCCGGAATTCTGCCCGACGCCCAAGTGACGCCAGAATTCTGCCAGATGCCCGAGTGATGCCAGAATTCTGCTAACACTAAAGCGACGCTGGAATTCTGCCTGACGCCAAAGTAACGCTAGAATTCTGCCAGATGCCCAAGTGACGCTAGAATTCTGCCTGATTTCCAAGTGACGTCGGAATTCTAAGCGATTCTGAATTCGGCTCGAATACACAACTTGTTTGTAATTGGATTTCAATCCGGAAGTGAAGCATTGTAATCCGATCGTAAAAAATTTTAAGGACGAGTCAACCCCTTGTACTTCAAACAAACACTAGTTGAATTATTTCAACTGGGCGTGGTCCCGTGGTTTTTTACCTTTTCAGGATTTTCCACGTAAAAAATCAGGTGTTATTTCTCTCATATTTGTGTGCTAGATATCCGTATAACACTGAGACAAAAATTTTCTAATTATATCGCTGTATATACTCTAGTACACACATAGGCGGATCCACATTGGCCTAAAATTTTTTTTAAAAAATATTTAGAGGGAATTTTTTAGAATATTTTGGATATTTTGCACATTTTGCCCCCCCAAAAACAATTTTTTTGTCCTAATTTTATCAATCCTAAGCATATTTGTCCATCCCTCAAAAAGTTTTTTTTTTGCCCACCCTAAAAAAAGGAGCTGGATTTGCCCCTGAGCACACAACAATATTTTTATGATAATTTCATTAAAATAGGTTTTGAACACTTAATATAAATTTTAAAATTAAATATCCTAATAGATTTATAATTAGACTTTTACTTTTTAATCCAAATTGCGTCAACTCCAATTCTTTCAATAATGGAAATTAAATTTAAATATT
>NW_021594951.1:0-1307 GCF_001605985.2 Dendrobium catenatum
TTCATTATATCTCTAAAAATTCTTATGATAGTACAAACATAGACATAGTTATAGATTTTAAACATTATTGCATAATATTTTGGGTTACCTTTAGTTGATCTTTGAGTTAATTTATGATTAGACCGAGCTAAGACCAATTTAGTTTGATTAGATCATTTCTTATAAGATCTGCATCACTTAAAGATGACTAAGGGGATTTTGGGTCCATAAGGTTTTAGTTTTTATTAAATTTTGAAAGTATGTTCGTGGTATAAGACATTAATAAATTTGACTCAAATTTAACCAAGCCATGTTTTAGGTTAAATTGGATAATAATGTTTGTTGGGGTTTATTCATTTCAATGGGGCCCATTGGATGCTTTAACCCATTTATAATAAAAATGCTTGAGGTAAGTCGGGGATTGTATATATGTTGTGATTTTAAGCTAAATGAAGTAAAAGAGTGAAAAACCTAATGGAGCTTATGATGACTTTGATACACTAATGCTAAAGGTTAACAGTGATCTCGAGATACTTCAAACCAAGTTAAGCTAGTTAGATTAAAATAGAACCTTTAGAGGTCTTTGATGTCTACAGTTCACAAAGCCTAAAGGTTATAGGGGTAGATTATGCTAATTGTAAAAAAGCCATGATAGGGTTAACCAAAGGAGTAGATTACGCTATATCTAGCAAAGTCATGATCGGATTAAACCTCATTCCAAAAATAAGGTCAACATATGCTTGAGTTCAAATCTACATTCTATTGGTTTTAATAATTTTATATCCATCCATTATTACTTAGTTCAAATCCATTTTAATGAGCAATGAATAAGCTAATCATGAATAACTATATGAAAATAAAACCAACATGAAATAGATAGAAGCATTAAGTATTAACAAACACAAAGTGAACATAAATAATGATAATAAATAATGAACTAGGCATGAATGTTGCTTTGTTCATTTTTTTAAAGCTCATTTACCTCCTAAACCTTCTTTCATTTTCTTTTAGCTCATTTATACCCCTAACATATATTGATTAACTCCATGTCTCCTAATCCTATATTCTTTATAGCTGACCTTCCCAATGGTCATCTAAAACAAACAATTAATTCAAAAGCCAACTTTCTCGCCCTTTTTTACCGAAGGACATACAACTCATTCTTTTTTCTAAACTTGCAAAGAAAGCATGCAAAAGCCGACTAAAATGTCTACCTTTAGTGATCTAACTTAGGCTTTATTTGAGACGGTTCTCTTATTGTTTTTTAAAACAATTTTTTAGTTAAAAAGTTAAAATTTTTGTACTAAAAAACTACTTTAAGAAGCATT
>NW_021594952.1:0-262 GCF_001605985.2 Dendrobium catenatum
AAATCCTATTCTTGTTTGCTAACAATGAAAAACAAAACGCTCCCACTAATGATCTAAACTATGATAAGGGCAAAACCTTATGTAATGAATCTATTTGTATCCTATAACTTTAAAATTTGGAGGACATTTATGTTAAGGAAACCGACACGTCACCTTGTATCAAAGGCATAACCGGTCATTACTTGTACTCAGTCTATATATACACTCATATATGTATCTGAAAATTTAACTTCTTGAATAATATTTTTCCCGCTTTCTCCCG
>NW_021594953.1:0-268 GCF_001605985.2 Dendrobium catenatum
GGGAAACACTTAATAGATTTCTTTTCAATTGTGATTGACTCTCTTTTTTCACTAAATCTATGGTTGTACACCTCAGTAGAACTATGTCCAATCACTCCCCCCTTCTTCTTAAGTTTTCTCATGATAGCTTTTGTGGGTAAGCCCTTTTTGTTTCCAAAACATGTGGCTATATTCTAATGATTTTATTTCCATGGTTCTAAAGATGATGAAAAATGGGTTCGCGTTAAGTGGTTGAGAGAAGTTGGATAAAGTTCTTAATAAATTCTTC
>NW_021594954.1:0-312 GCF_001605985.2 Dendrobium catenatum
TACTTAAAGGTCTTATAACGTAGATGATTATTTTTATAGGAAAACATCATATTTGAAAATACTATATGTATTTTAAAAATTTTCTCTTTCAAATCAGTCTAACATCAGCTTTCTTATAGTTATCGTACTCAAGTAGGTCAAATTATATATATATAAAAAAAGATTCTCATAGTCAAATTTTTTGAGAAGAATCAAGAAAATGCAGTAGCCAAATAGTAGTATTATAGAAATAAAAAAAGCAAAGCAATGCAAAGATTCTTTGGATAGACCATTTATTATTATTATTATTATTATTATTTATTATTATTATTA
>NW_021594955.1:0-250 GCF_001605985.2 Dendrobium catenatum
CGGTCGAACGGCGGATCCGTCCGACCGTTCGAACGATCCCGCGGATCGTTCTGTGGCACGGCTCGATCTGAGCCGTCCGCCTCTTAGGGCGGTTGATCCAACGGCGGTCGGTGCGAGCCGACGTGGCTAAGTGAACCGGCGGGTCCGCCGGTTGATTGCCGCAATCATTGCGGCAATCATTGCCGGCGGCGCAATCATCGCGCCGCCAGGCAATGATTGGCCGCGGTTGTTGGGACGAACCAGAGGCCGC
>NW_021594956.1:0-292 GCF_001605985.2 Dendrobium catenatum
TCTGGTCGCGAGGTTGTGGTGTTGATAGACAGTGGAGAGACACACAATTTCATTTCCACTCAGATTGTCAATGTGATGGGGATGGAGTTAGTAGATACCGGAGGTTACGGGGTAATGATGGGCACCAAAAAGGTAGAGATGGGTCGAGGTGTCTGCCGAGGAGTAGTATTGAAGATTCAAGAGATCTAGGTAAAGGAAGACTTCCTTCCCTTGGAATTGGGGAGTACGGATATCATCCTTGGGATGAAATGACTACAGACACTGGGAGAGACCAAAATCAATTGGGGAACAC
>NW_021594957.1:0-258 GCF_001605985.2 Dendrobium catenatum
GGGGCCTTCAGCAGTACCCGTACCAGAACAGCAGTGAAGTACCAGAACAGCAGTGACTCTCTCCACCACGCTACAAGAGCGTGTATAGGGCTCTCCCACCTCGCCGTATGCTTCGCACCGGGCTCTCTCCTACCGTGCTACAATAGCGCGTTTAGGTGGTTCTCCGGTCCGCTGCAAACGTCGAGAATGAGATTTTGGAACATCATACATTTGCGTAGCATTCGTCGGTAGTGTCGGTGTCGAGGTCGAGGACCGTCC
>NW_021594958.1:0-262 GCF_001605985.2 Dendrobium catenatum
AGTTACCTTGGACCTTGGAGGGAGGAGGGTGGCCGACCGGTTGGAATCGCAAGAGAGGCGTGAGGGGGCGGCTCCTTGGCGTGAAAATGAGCATGAGTGGGAGTGAGGGGTCGGTTGGGGAGGGTTATGAGGGTTTAGGAGTTCAGTGAGGGGTATTTTGGGTATTTTTTATTTTAAAAAAACTCTCTTTCTCTCCCTCTCTTCAAATAAAAAAAATTAATTATATGGTATAAATTTTTTTTTTAAATTGTGCATCGAGCCG
>NW_021594959.1:0-292 GCF_001605985.2 Dendrobium catenatum
TAACAAAATTGGAGATAGAATTATAGCTTTAAAGATTTTTGTTGATGCTAAGATTGTTAATATTATAAGTGCTTATGCTCCTCAAGTAGGTTTTGATATGAGTTCAAAATTAAAATTTTGGAATGACTTAGAAGATGTAAAACCCGAAATTCATCAATTGATTTCGTCGCACGCATATCGATGCGTCGCGACGAACTTAAGTGAAATTTCGACGTCGTCAGAATTTGACGAAATAAATTTCGTTAGATTCTTCTAGAAATTTCGAGTGAAACGGTATAAAGAACTTATACCA
>NW_021594960.1:0-253 GCF_001605985.2 Dendrobium catenatum
GTTCTAGATTGATCTGGAAAGATCCTAGGGTCAAGATTGGTCCTAGGGTCTAGAGTCTAGATTGATATAGGGTCAGGATTTATCTGGAATCTAGATGGGTCCCTAGTGACCTCATACAGAAATGAGGTCAACAAATGGACCCCAATATGTGTAATAGAACAAAGTTCTATTGGACATATTGGCGTTGACCGAAAAAGGTCAAGTCTGAATTTTTGATCCTAAGGGAAAGAAAAAAGTCTATCCTTGGGGGATC
>NW_021594961.1:0-245 GCF_001605985.2 Dendrobium catenatum
AATTAGATTGATGTTTACATTATATAAAGGTCAAAAAATGTATATCTAATTGGATTAGTTTCATTTTATTTGCTAATAATGATTTAGTCAAATAAATTAATTTATACATTTATCCATGTTGATTTTCACAAACTGGTATTCGCAAATATCCTTACATGCTAAGTAGAATAAGCCTTCGTGCTTCAATAGGTAGTTGACAACCCTTTTTCAATAATCGATAAATAGAAGCAAATGCCTCTGATTTA
>NW_021594962.1:0-266 GCF_001605985.2 Dendrobium catenatum
TATTAATATGGTTTATATAATTTCAAACAAAATTACCATTTTATGATTTTTATTTGGATTATTTAGAATTTTAATTATTTATTGAATTTTTAATTAATTACCCTAAATCATTAATTAATTATTAATGGCTTATTATTTACATTTATTCAAAATTTCAATAAAAACTCACTTAATTCTTTTTTATTTTTATTTAATTTGTTTTATTATGATTTATTTGATTTTTATTGAATTATTTAATTAATTATTAAAGGCTTTTAAATTACTAG
>NW_021594963.1:0-291 GCF_001605985.2 Dendrobium catenatum
GAGAGGCCCTTTAAAGTTTCATGGGTAAGAATATTCACTGAAGCCCCTAGATCAATGAAGACCATGTTAAACTCATAACCATTGACTTCAGTAGTAACATGTAAGGCACGATTGTGCTCAGTCGTCCCTAGGAGTAGATCACGACTAGAAAAGATAATGCATGGCATCCCTTTCAAAGGTCATGTGTCCCCTATAGATTCAGAAGTAAAGAAGGCTTGATAGAACTCTGGTTCATGGAGAGCTTTCACCAGTGTCTCTCTCAAGTCAGGGGACATCATCAGAGCATCGTAG
>NW_021594964.1:0-226 GCF_001605985.2 Dendrobium catenatum
AAATATGGGCTGAAAAAATTAATGAAAATTTTACTGGAGGTAAAGAATAGATTAAGGAAATTTCCCCTAAAACTTCAGAGCAATTAAATTTATATTTAATAAAATATTAACTAAAAACTAAAAAAATCAAATATATGAAATTAATCAAAACATGTTAAGTCATTTTCATTTGATTTTAATTTTAAATAAAAAAGAGGGAAAAATTCTAAAGAAAATAAGATATTAT
>NW_021594965.1:0-310 GCF_001605985.2 Dendrobium catenatum
AGCTTGCGATTCAATCGGGGCCGCTCGATCGCATTTCATGATATAAGCATCAATTTGAATTTATCAGAAAGTGGGTTGGAGTTTAACTGAAATTGTTTGAGCTGAATTAGGCCAGATTTGGCTAAGGTCGGGTTAAGCTCGAGTTCGAATTTGGCCCGACTCGAGTCGATTCGGGCTCAAGTCGGCTTAATAAAATTGGTCATACAAAAAATGGGTCCAAAATAATGAATAGTTCAAATCAAATCATGCACGAAGCGACGAAAACAAACTAATCGAGTCTAATTGAACGCACGCGAGTCTGATATGGCTC
>NW_021594966.1:0-263 GCF_001605985.2 Dendrobium catenatum
GATAGCTACTTTCGTTGCTCCTCTGTCAATTATTCCTTTGTAGACTTTGCCGAATCCGCCGACACCAATGATAAGGGACTCGTCAAAATTCTTTGTTGCCTGTTTTATTTCGAAAATAGAGAAATCGCGGCAGAGACTTGCCGCCATGGTCGAAAGGTGGCTGCTTGTGCAGCTTTTTGAGGACGTGTTGGATTTGCTTACAGTAGTATGGGAATTTCTATGAAGTGGGAGCCAGCCGGAGGCGCTGACCTCTGATTCATTAT
>NW_021594967.1:0-588 GCF_001605985.2 Dendrobium catenatum
ACCCCTACTCGCATCCTCCATAAAGGCCAACTAAAGCTACACATAACTTCAGTTTATCAACTGTCACCGTCTTCATTAGCATCTCTGCAGGATTCTCGGTCATGTGTATCTTCTCCAAAGATAATTAACCATTTTCTAGACGAGACCTAATGAAATGATATCGAAGATCTAAAACTCTTAATATGGGTGCATCCAGTCATTATGAGGGAAGGACTTGAGCATTTATCTTTCCTGATGTTAAAAACAACTATGGTGATAAGGTAGCAACAGCTTGTGCATAAACTATTGGGAAAATATCTGAAGAAAATAAACTGTTACCAGCTCAAAACGGTAGACCTATGATGATTGCTGAGTTCATCTTTGAGTTTCAAATTTATTTAAAAAAAAAAAAAAACGTTGGCATAAGTGGACAAGAAATGAGTCCAGTCAAGAATTGCCATCACCTTGACAAGATAGATGGCAAACAAAGACAATGTGTGAACACCAAGTACAAGGAATGTAAATGATGGTCAGTGTTTCAGGTATATAAATGATGGTTAGTGTTTCAGGTATATCATGCATATATAATTAGAACTTTTTAGGATAAAA
>NW_021594968.1:0-259 GCF_001605985.2 Dendrobium catenatum
TCGTAATGTTTGTTTTTGTTTTATTTTTTATTCTTGTCATATCTTTGTTTGATCATGGTTTTAGTTTTGTTTTGGTAATCGTATGTTTGTTTTGTTTCTGTCTGATTTGTTGTTTTATTTTAGTCTGACTGATTCAAATACCCCTTATTCTTATATGTTTATCAATTCAGGGGGAGTTTAGGAGATTCTTTAAAAATTGAAAAGTATAGAAACAATAATTATTTTGCCATCATCAAAAAGAAGGAGATTGTTAAGAGAT
>NW_021594969.1:0-212 GCF_001605985.2 Dendrobium catenatum
TCAGAATCTGACTTCTGGGCTTCCTGAATCCTTGCTCTCAAAGAAGACTAAATACTCATATGAGCCAAATCTAAATCACTGGAGGAAATCACCTCCAACTGCAATCGCTCCATGTCTCGAATCAAAAAGTCATCACAAGTAAGCTGCAAACCTGATAATCCAGAAGACTTTCTGCTCAGAGCATCCGCTACCACATTCGCCTTCCCAGGCTG
>NW_021594970.1:0-488 GCF_001605985.2 Dendrobium catenatum
CAAATCACCATTGATTTGACTTGGTTGACCCATTTGACATGGTCAAACACATGCATTAAATTAATCTTTCATTCAAACACCCAAACCTTGGCCTCAAACTCTTTCGAAATTTATTCCTACAACAAACATAATCTCTCCAAATTATAACCCAATCAACATTGGCTTTTTGACTGGTTTAGAAGTCAACAAACCTCCTCCAAACTAAGAAATATATTCATTTGGTCAAGCTTTGGCCAACCAATGCCCTCCCTCCATTTTCTCCAGCTTATTCTACTCAAACCAGCCATTATTCATACCAAATTATCCTTAAAGCAAGCACCTAATGTGGACCTCCGAAAAGAGAACCGCGCAAACGGGTCGATTGGAAGGGCAGATTGGATCATGCATACGACTAACCATTGAGGATAGAGGCTGACGCCAACACACCTCAATGGATAGTAATATACACAATCTAGTCACGGGTTTCCCCCACCCGATGCAAGAGCTCG
>NW_021594971.1:0-264 GCF_001605985.2 Dendrobium catenatum
TATATATATATATATATATATAATGATTTTAATATAAATTGTTATTGGTCAGATTTAATTTTGTAAAAACTTACAACAATTATGATATTTCAGTATTTTGAACATTTTCATCATATAAGTTCAAAAATTATATATATGTTGCGTCCTAGAGTATTCACGGCGTTAGAGAAATATAAAGTTTAACGTTTTAGCTTTGTATGAAGATCAAGCACGCAATCAGATAAAAAGAGAGAGTGTATCATTCATAAGTGACATCAACTTTTT
>NW_021594972.1:0-501 GCF_001605985.2 Dendrobium catenatum
CTTCAATTTCTTCAGGTTTGCTTTCTTCTGTCTTTTTTTCATTTTTTTGACAGACTCAAAAAAGAAAAGGACTCAAAGAAAGACTCAAAAAGACTCAACCTAAACTTAGACTCAACAAAATTAAAAATTGACAGACTCAGACTTGACTTGACAAACACTGACTTGACAACAAAACTAAACTTTGACAAACACTAATTTGAAAACAAAACTCAACAAACCAACCTAAGATTTCCTAACTTGCTCTGATACCAAATGATGCGATCAAAAAAATACAGGGGGCATATATCTCTTGATCACAAAAAGACACGACGGACTTCTAACAACGAAATTGACTAAAGACGAGAAAATGGACGAACAAACTCTTATATTTCAAATAAAACTAAAAAGAAGAAATTACAACGACGACGATTTGCAAAAATAAAATAAAAAGACGACACCCTAAAGTTGCTGCACTTAGAGAAGTGGGATACAGGTGGAGCGGCACTTGCGGAGAGACGAAAG
>NW_021594973.1:0-230 GCF_001605985.2 Dendrobium catenatum
GGAGACCCTTTTGAAGGTGTTCGAACTAGGCATGAACTTAGGAAGGATGTGAACCACTTAACCTTTATCTCTATGACTGAATTCACCAACATCAATTAAGCCCTATCTGATGAGTTTTGGATCTTAGACATGCAAGAAGAATTGACTCAATTTGTTAGGAATAATATTTGGGAGCTTATAGAAAGACCTAAGGGACAAAGTATAGTTGGAACTAAGTGGGTCTTTAGGAA
>NW_021594974.1:0-216 GCF_001605985.2 Dendrobium catenatum
GACTGCAAACACCACCACTCTGTCAACCAGGTTATCTATACCTGGGAAATACGATGCTGAGGCCTCCTCATCTAGAGGAAGGACTACAATGAGGCAAAGAAGGAAGATGAACGCTGAGCTCTGAGCTCAGCATCAACAACTCTCAATCCACCCATCAAATCTGTCGGCCCAAGAGCCTGAAGCCAATGTTCTTACTCGGAACAAGTTTACTGACCT
>NW_021594975.1:0-247 GCF_001605985.2 Dendrobium catenatum
CCACGTTGATCTTAATCCAATCCGGAGGTGGGGGATTCCATATAGTTTTAAACTCCCTAAGGGGAGAGACATCCCAATTGACCGGCATTGAATTCCTTTTTGTGGCAGTAACAAGCACATTTGCTGCAGTCACCGAATTTGGGAGTAGTTGACCACTGTGTTTAAGTTTGTTTCTGTAGATCCAAGAGTAATAGATAGTGGTGCAATAAATCTTGACAATATCAAGGCTGTTGTGTGCTAAACGTCT
>NW_021594976.1:0-333 GCF_001605985.2 Dendrobium catenatum
ATATATATATATATATATTAAATTAATGTCAAAATAAATCTAATGTATTTGAGATTCATTTTGATCAAATATGAACATGATATCCTCACCCAATTTTTTTTACATTCAATTATTCCACAAGAAATTCAATGAGACAAAACGTTAGTTATCTTTTAATAGAGCAAAGAAATAGTTTTAAAAATGGACCAAACCAGTCGATTTGACCGGTTCAATTGTGAACCAGCCAAATGGTCGGTCTGATTCTGATGTGAAACAATCTCATGCGAAAATGATTTGCTTAAGAAAATTTGCACACATAGATTTAGAGGCAATAATAAACAAAATCTTATGCGG
>NW_021594977.1:0-784 GCF_001605985.2 Dendrobium catenatum
GAAACTAATGATGGGGAATAAAACATGGGTTTCAAAGAAGATGAAATAGATAGCAATGAAGATTAGATTAAGCTTACTTTATGGAAGCTATCAACTTAGACTTTTGTTTACTTTATTTAAACATGAAACATAATTTTTGGACCTTGTGAGCACTTTATTATAGACAATCTTTTTGGCAAGGTTTTGATATTTAGAATGGCACCGTATTTAAAATGTATTTTTTGCTTGCTAGATTTTAATATTTTATGGTGATGATTATCGTATTATAATCTCTAAAATTATTCAGTAAAATTAAATAGGTGAAGTTTTTTTGGTGCTTGATTTCGCTTTGGTGAGTACTTAAGATGGCATCTAAGCCTCGAGCATTAGGTAGGCCTAAAGACTTGAATAGCACTAGTCATGATAAAATAATAAAATACAAGTAGTTATTATTAAGAAAGTTGATGAGATAAGCATTTATAAGTGTAGTGATTAATGTTAAAACCAAGTACAAAATAGTTAGCATATTACCAATTCAAAGCAGGACATAATACAAATCAGCATCTCGATAACCATCCAAATATACAATGCACAAGACTTTTTTTTTTACTTAGCAAGCTTCTCAGGTACCTTAATAAATAACTAAGTAAATAACAACAAAATAACAATAAAGACTCCAATTCTAAAAGCACAATAATTTTTTTATTTGTCTTGGCATTAATTGCACCACTCCTAACATTTCTTATACGCTTATGATATGAAGGAGCTTAACACCCACTTTATTGTACAAAGAACCTCTTAAATC
>NW_021594978.1:0-485 GCF_001605985.2 Dendrobium catenatum
ATATATTGCCTTTGAGTTGTCTATTATGCTAAATGCTTCTAAATCATAACTAGACATGTTTTACACCTTTGAATTACTCAAATCTAATTTGCAAGATCATAAGAAAATTATGTCCTTAGCATGATGTTGCCCCCATCCTTAGGGGAACACCTTGGATGATGTAGTTTATGGTTGCTAATAACAAATGCAACTGCAATAATCAAGTCTTACGAAATCTAGACTAAAGTCAAGCTTGTTGCTTCAGTATGAATGATCCTAACAAGCTGCCTGGCCTATGTCTATAGTTCCAACACACGACGCTTTACTCAAGTTTGCGTAAAACAAGACTCCTTGACTGTTTGAATGGGGCCCACCTGACAGAACCCTAAACAATGGAATGGGTTCTTGAGTTTTATCATCCATCGCCAAACCCATTTTTCCTCCTGTGAGCCCATAGTGTAGTGGGATTTCTATGCGATTGCCATTACGGAAAGCAAATTCCCCTA
>NW_021594979.1:0-224 GCF_001605985.2 Dendrobium catenatum
CCTGTATCATTCTTCTAGTTCCGTTGGTAAAGTTTGTTAGCTGTTTTGGTGGATTTATTGGCTGTTTTGGTGGCATTTTGTTAGACCAGTCCACTGGACCGGTCCAGCCGGTCCTGACTGGACCGGTTCACGGGCAAAATCGCGAAACAGCTCCGCCTTGGCTGAAGCCGCGCTCGAGACGCACGTCTTGCGGGACGGTTTCGGGAATGAAATTTGAGGAAGTT
>NW_021594980.1:0-227 GCF_001605985.2 Dendrobium catenatum
TTGTTAGACGTATAATAGTGATTTATAAGTCTGCAGTATTTATTAGTAAATTTTTTTTTATTGTGTCGATTACTATCTTATAATACATTGGCAAGAATCGTATCTATATTGATAGATAGATGGATGGATAGATAGATACAGAGAAATATTAAGAAGAGAGAGATATTAAGAAGGGCAATTCCGCAATTACAAATATTAGCTCAATTCAGAATTAGAACAAGGCCAAC
>NW_021594981.1:0-329 GCF_001605985.2 Dendrobium catenatum
CCACTGGCCTTCGACACTTTCAGTTCTTTAAGGACCTGATTGGGTGTGATTAACATAAATGCATGAAACTTAATCTTTTAGTTATTTTCTTTTGCTTTTGTTTTCTATTTTTCTCTTGTCTTTTGGTGTGTTTTATTTTTTATTTTTTTGTCTCTTTTTACTTAGTCTTCAAAATCATCGCTGATATGATATTATATTCCTTATCCTTGCTTTTGAAAATTTATAGTCAATGTGTTTTTTTATCTCCTAATCTCTTAGATGGTAGGAATATTTTATGATTTTGTCTCTTTCGCTAACCTATTTTAGTGGCATAGTTTTCTTTTCTAATC
>NW_021594982.1:0-295 GCF_001605985.2 Dendrobium catenatum
GCAAAAAGAATATCTATGTAGTTTAATGACGATAATGCTAGGTTTACTTGGACTATATTTAATATTTTTATGAAAGCTTATTATATAAAGAAAGATAGCTAAATCTTTAGAAGATTAATATTGATATTCTATACAAACTTCAAAAGAATTGAAGGTTAATCCTAAATATGATTTTATGTGGTTTTGCAAATAATGAAAATTTTGATTCAGTTATGATTTTAATGTTGTTATATATTATACTCTTGCATTTAAATTGTTATTTAATTTGCATAACTTTATGAGCCTCATAGCTCAC
>NW_021594983.1:0-210 GCF_001605985.2 Dendrobium catenatum
GGTTCACAACCTCCGTTTGGCCGTCGGTCTGCGGATGATAGGATGAGCTTAACTGGAGACGTGTCTTGAATCTCTTCCACAGTTCTCGCCAAAAATGGCTGAGAAACTTCACATCCCGATCGGATGTTAAACTTCTTGGCACCCCATGTAATCTAACGACCTCCCGGAAGAATAGCTTCGCTATATTTAATGCATCAAAAGTTTTTTTGC
>NW_021594984.1:0-207 GCF_001605985.2 Dendrobium catenatum
AGCTACCCCAAATAAACTATTAAGCTTCGTTTGGAGCGGCCTTTTTATTATTCTTCTTTTCAGACCGCAACCAAAATTTATATTTGGTCACTACTTTTTCATTATTTTCGAATAATTTTTATACTTGGAAGCTACTTTCTTTAATGACTTAAAAAAACTATTTTTTCTATAGCATCTTCATAAAGTAGTAAGAAAGTCATCTCAAAC
>NW_021594985.1:0-200 GCF_001605985.2 Dendrobium catenatum
AGGAGATCCCTTTATAAAGGTCTCAAAGCATGAAAATGAAAATGACTCACATGCCCATTGGGCTACAACAAACACTACGCCCTCAAAAGGGCAAAACAGTCACTAATGCATGAAAAAAAAGATACATAAAAAATAACATAAAAATGACATGACAACATCAGAAATATAAACTCCCAATCGTAGCCGTCGATCTACGATTT
>NW_021594986.1:0-920 GCF_001605985.2 Dendrobium catenatum
GCTAGTTTACTGACTGCCACCAGAGCCCTGCCCGTCCGCCGACCACCGCCATACCTTCACATGGCCACTGACCGTAGCTGGACCTCCGTCAAGCAGCCGATCACCTTCGAGCCTTCATAAAACTGGCATTGGACGACCTCCTGTTAGCCGACTACTGCCAGACCACCTCATCCATTGACTATGGTCACTCTAACCACCATCGCTCTACGGTCCCCTTGACCTCCGTCGCCCGATAACTACGGTCATTCTGACCACCATGGCTCGTCGACTATGGTCCTCTGACCACCATCGCCGGCAAATTACCGTCCCTCCGATCTCCGTTGCCCGATGACTACGATCCCTCCAACCATTGTTGCTCGTCGATTAAAATCCCTCCGGCTTTTTTCACGCGACGAGTACAATCCCTCTGACCTCTATCGCCCGACATCTATGGTCCCTCCGACCTCCATCGCCCTCCATCTACGATTCCTATGACCTCTGTTACTTATCATCTATGATTCCTTCGACCTCCATCACCAATCAATTATGATCCCTTCGACCTCCATCGCCCGTCAACTATGGTCCCTCCAACCTCCATTACCTGCTTATTATGGTCCCTCCAAACTCCATCGTTAGTCTACTACGGTCCCTTTGACCTCTGTCGATCCTTGATTACAGTCCATTTGACCTCCATCGCTCGCTGACTATGGTCCCTCCGACCCCCATCACTCTCCAACTATGTGCCCTCCGCTCTCTATCGCCGACCAGCTACGATCACTCCGACCTTTGTCGCTCGCTAGCTACTGTCCCTCAGACCATCACACCCAACTACAATCCTGTCGGCCGAATAAGGAAAAGTCGGACTCTGAGTTCCGCTGGAAGACTGACACTTATCAAATCAGCGACTACGGCCATATCTAATCATGTTTGTAGATGTTTCA
>NW_021594987.1:0-215 GCF_001605985.2 Dendrobium catenatum
TCAAAAACTCAACGAAGAATAGGTTGACTCCCTCTAGTTTATAATAAGGTGAAGATATACCTTGAATTGAATTTTATATCTATTTGATGAAGCCATCATAGACTTTATCGGGAATAGAATCCCCCCAATTCTAACATCCAAGCTTAGTCAATAATGGATTAGGTCAAATTGTAGCTTAATTTTGTTTTGAAGTTTGACAAAGATTCAAACAAAGG
>NW_021594988.1:0-654 GCF_001605985.2 Dendrobium catenatum
AATCGATGTCCGAATTTAAAATCTCCAAATCTTCGGTAATTCTCAACTTGTTGTAAATCAAGTGTTGGGAGTTTACAAAATCACCAAGTTTGAGTTGGCCTGTTATCATCGGCGAGTTCTTGAGCTTATGAAGCAAATTCCAGTTGTCAAACTAACTCAAGTTCCCCGAGGTCAAAATGGCAAAGCTGATTTTCTTGCTAAATTGGCTAAAGAAATGGCGAATATGGACAACGAATGGCCTATAATAATTATGGTGCACAATCGTCGGATCCTAGAGCCAGCATTATTACAATTCCCGCAGGGAGAGGGAATACCAAGTTCAAGCCAGCAGGATGCAACTCCGGTTGATCCTCAATCTCCCCAACCAGTTGATGTTAAAGATCAGTCTGAAGAACAGCAAGTTCCTAAGAAAAGGTGCAAGGCCAGTCAAGCTTCAGAATCATGGTGGCATTGCCTAGATGTCGAGGAAGAAGATGACTGGAGACTGCCTTTTATTGATTATTTTAAAGAAAGTAAATTGCCAACAGACAAATCACTAGCTACTCAAATCAAGAAGAGAGCGCTACGATATGCATTTGTTAACAACACGTTGTTGTATCGACGTGCTTTCGATCAAATGTGGCTAAGGTGTCTAGGGACCAAAGAAGCTGATAA
>NW_021594989.1:0-635 GCF_001605985.2 Dendrobium catenatum
AATGATTTTCAAATTTATCTACCTCGACAAATTATTGCAGAGTATTGATGTGTATTTTTGTTTTAAGTGTTTTGGTCTTTTATTTCAAATTTAAAATTTTGCATTATTCAACGTATTTCATGAGAATTTGGGAGGCATTTTTAAATATCTAGTTGAGATAAATATTAAACACAACAATCATTGGAGTTTTAATGGGCATTTTAATTTTGTAGGTTGAATCTTGTCGACTCTGCTTACTTGTTGACAGAGGATCGAGTTCGTTGTCGGCTTTATGTCTTTATTAGTGGATTTTCCTTGTTGACTTGATATGGACCAATTGAGTCCATGTAGTCAACATTAGGTCCGATTGGCTCAATCAATTAAATTGAGATTAAGCTCAGGTTGATCGGGAGCACTTGCGCCCTATACGTCCCACTTAGGTCAACTGTTTTTTTCTTTACTTTTTATAAGTTTCTTTCTTGCCACTTAGGTCAACTGATTGCACCCAAATCAATTAGGATCCAACTAGGGTCATTGAAGGCTAAACCGAGATAAATAATGACCAAAATAATTTAGAACGATCCATTAAGGGATTTCACTTAGTCACCCTAATAAACTAGAATTGAGATGGGGTCAATTAGGACCAAGGGAGTTCA
>NW_021594990.1:0-403 GCF_001605985.2 Dendrobium catenatum
ACTGCGCTCGCCCACCAAGTGGCCCAGCTAGATGTTAGGGGGGTGGCTAAATTAAAATAATTATGTTTGTCATCTCATTTGGAAGGATAGAGTATATTAAAATAGTTCTATTTGTCGTCTCATTATCGGAGCCAAAAGGAGCTGTAACATCAAAATTAAAAATGCAAATAACATAACCCTTAGAGCTTATAAGACACAAACATCTGCCATGGACAGTCTCTGTTTGGGGGTGATTGAGGAGCGAAAGGGAAAACGAAAATCGTGCTCGAAGTCGTGACTCGTGAATCGCAAGAGAGGAGTAAAGGGGAAAACTAACCATTAATGATTTTCTTGTGTCAAGAAAAAAATGTTGGTGACTTTTTATTATTAAATAACTTTAAAAGAAAGAGTTACACAATTAGAG
>NW_021594991.1:0-1065 GCF_001605985.2 Dendrobium catenatum
TTTTCCATAGTTTTTCAAATAGATAGCATTGTGTGAATCTCCACCGAAAAGATTAGAACTAAATATTACCGAGATGTCCGTTAAATAATCAATATATATAAAAGAAAAAAAAGTATAAGTGTTATTACTCTAAAACGGTGATTTGGGAACGAATAAGTAGATAAAGAAAAAATTTTGTAACTGCCACAAAAATGATGTTTATTAACAAGTAATTACGGTTAAGTTTTGTTTCCAAACAATTCAAAGTAACTGATTTTGACTTATCCAAACGGAGAAAGAAGAAAAAAAGTCTAATCAAACGAGGCCTTACTCTTCTCTCCAACCTCTCAAATATTCTCTTACCCCAAAACCCATCTTTTGTCATTCACAACTTGCTACCCCCATCTGGCAACTACAGCTATCGTAGCCTGGTTGCACTCTTTATCTTCTACTCCTAGCAACAACATGCACTCCGCAGCAAGTCCATAGCCAATCCCAAGCCCTTTTCTCTCTATTCACTCCCTAACACCTCTTGCAACCCAACACTAGCACTACCTTCCTCATAGACCAGTCGACCAACCCTTAGAGGATGCGTGGTATCGGATTTATTGTGGGATTTAAGTCGGATTTACGCTAAATCCAACCAAACGGTTTTCGTGCGCGCGTTAAATCTCGGGATTCCGTAAATCATAGATTTACGGATTTACAGCTTAAACCCCGGATTTACTAAATCCCCTCGGTTCGGCAGATTTAACATGATTTAACATTAGAAGCGCGTGAAAGGGAGAAAGTTAACTTCACATCCACTGAGCTCCTATTCCTGCTTCCGATCAAAATGTCGTAACTTCCGATCCGACAGGAAGGGAAAATCGTCGAAGGAGCGAAGTCAAATAGCCACGAAGGAGCCGAAGAAGCGACGCGTGTAATCTACACCTCGTGTGAAGCAACAAAGCAGAACAACAATGATGAAAAGAGAAGATGAAAGGCAAAACCTAGACGTCTCTAAGTTATTATTGATTAACTTAATTAATATAAGTTATAATATTAATAATTAAGTAAATTAACTAAATAATTAATATTATAACT
>NW_021594992.1:0-250 GCF_001605985.2 Dendrobium catenatum
GATAACACCCTTTGTGGCACCATCGTAATTTAATCCAGTTTTCTTTTCCTTTAGGTTAGAATTCTTCATTTCCTTAGTATTAGACATGCTAGTGGTGTATCATGCCCTTTGTGTTCCCATCCTAGTTTAATACAAATTTCTTTTCCATTAGGTTCAGATTCTTCCTTTTATTTAGGATTAGACCTTTTAGTTACGTATAATGCCCATCGTGGAACCATACTAGTTTAATCTAGTTTTCTTTTTATGTAGG
>NW_021594994.1:0-209 GCF_001605985.2 Dendrobium catenatum
ACTATACTAAATTCTTTTATGCATACCTAAAACACTTTTAAGCCAATAATCTACCTTGTCTTTACGGTGATTATAACCTATCTAATTTTTTTTCATCAAATTATTACGACTACTAATGTGATGTAACCCTATGTATCATTTTTTTTGAAAGAAAAATTATTATTTGCGGATGTCAAACACCGTTCGAAGACCAATCAAAATACACCTCA
>NW_021594995.1:0-409 GCF_001605985.2 Dendrobium catenatum
TATGTGCATCGTCCTGGCCGATACACTGGATCGTCCTTGACGACCCATATGTCAACACGTTTTAATCTTTAAATTCGGCCCCGGACGATCCATTATTGGACAATCGGCCCGGTCGATCCACTGTTCGTCCTGGACGATACACGTGGCAAGAATTTAAAATATTTTAACTTCGGCCGGTATGATCAATTATTGTGCATCGTCCTGGACGATACACCTAATCTGCCCGGACGACCTGCTTTTTCAACGGTCGTTCGGCCTGACTCCTCAGGCCGATCGCCTGTGTCTATTCGGCCTGGCCGATATCTGACCGCCTTTTTGACCAATCGGCCTGTACGCAATTATTTTGCCCTATCTGCCTGGACAATGCTTCGATCGGTCAGGATAATCTGGCCGTTTCTTTAAATACATG
>NW_021594996.1:0-320 GCF_001605985.2 Dendrobium catenatum
CTCCTACCCTCAAGTTTCTTCTTGCCAATATTAAGAATGTGATTAACGTTCAATTACTGCCTGATAATTATCCTATATGGCATTCCGCCATTTACAAGTTGTTTGCTGCAAATCACTTCTTTGGTTATTTGGACGGAAACATTCTTTGTCCTCCGAAACATCTCTTAACAGCCACTGGACAGTTAACGCTGAATCCTCAGTTTTCTTCTTGGTCATTAATTGATCAAAACTTGTCCGTTGCTCTGTTCTCTACAATCTTGCCGTCGATCCTCCCTTATATTCTGACCTTGGAAACCTCTGCCTCGATCTGGAAAACTTTA
>NW_021594997.1:0-209 GCF_001605985.2 Dendrobium catenatum
GGACAAGTTGACAATGGGCTTATGGACTTGATTTGGATTCATGCAAAACCAAAACTTGTACATTTAATGAGCAACAATAATCCAAATGCCAACATGGTTAATAAGAATGTGTAATCTAAATTACAAATAGATACATAAGAATACTTAAATGAATATTGCAATTCTTTTTTGTGGGAAATGCAGAAAGTTGCATTAAAAGAAAAGGAACA
>NW_021594998.1:0-782 GCF_001605985.2 Dendrobium catenatum
TTTTTCGAATCACAAACATCAAAGTGCATGTAAAAGGGAGAGTCGTAGATGACATCAATGAATTTACAAGGATGACTATAACCAAATTAATATAGCATATAAAACTAAGGACAATAAATAAAATAATTAAAATTTAACATACCTACATAAACAAAAATTAGAAAACTCTAAAGCATCTACAGTTATAGATATTGGACTATCAAAAGAGGTCAAGTTTCTATGACACACCAGATTAGGGAAAAGATTAGAAGCCTAGTTATGGGGGCTAAAACAAGAGGCACTAAAGGTATAGTATAATACTCAGAGAGGACACTGGGAGTTAACGTAGTTCATTATTTTTACATACCTACACAGACTTAAATTCGCAAAAATAAAAATATCTTATGTTACTAACATAAGACTATCAAAAGAGGTCAAGTTTCTCTGCCACACCAGGTTGGTGAAAAAGTTATAAGGTCTTCTCCACCTAGCTGTTGGGGATAAAAGCGAGACACTAAAAGTTTAATGGAATACTTAAAGATGAGTACTCCGGGGAATGGATTTAGGTCATTGTTTTACCAAACCACTATAAAATTCTAGGGTGCTGATTTTGAATTTCATTTTCTGTACTTTATTTTTTTTTCTATAATTTATTTCTATGATAATTGCTTATTAAAATTTTGTGATTGATATTTTATTATATTGATTAGATTATTGTCACCATTATTGTAACATTTGATAAGTTTATTAGCTTCCACATTATGTAATAGTATTGCTTGTGTTTTTATTGCTAAAATATCCAA
>NW_021594999.1:0-315 GCF_001605985.2 Dendrobium catenatum
TTCATATATAATTATTATAACATTATTTCAAATTTTTATCATTCTATAGCACTTATTGTTAACACCAACATAATTAGTGAGACACATAAAAAACCACCTTGTTAAACTTTGAGTTTTTTCTTATCAAAGTGCATATAATTCTTTATTCTACAACATATTGAAAGTTACATGGCAGAAAATTTTCTAAACTTATTTAAATCAAATAAAATATTGCAACTTTTATCCAAATGGCCAAACTGAAAAATTAAGTAAGGTAACAGAAGCCTGCCTCTAGATAAACAATTTCATCAACTAGTTTAACAATTGATTCTAGCT
>NW_021595000.1:0-287 GCF_001605985.2 Dendrobium catenatum
CGTACGAAATCATCCTGTGAGTTACAATTAGTTTTATGAAAATAAATTTTTATTCTAAAACTCTAAAAATTTTACTCACATGAGCCTTCTTAGCCTTCTCATCAACCCACTGATGGTCAGCTTGATGTTGATGAGTTCTTGTATGCAACTCCAACGGTGTTGGCTCCCGACCAAGAAACTCTTTCTAAAAATTTAAGGCTTAGTTATAATAGCATAAATATATGTAATAAACTAATTCAAAACACTTAAGAGGCGACGCCTATGTTCCGTATGAGGTACAGATCCAC
>NW_021595001.1:0-289 GCF_001605985.2 Dendrobium catenatum
ACGAAATTAATTATCGTACAGTACGATTGGCTCTATGAAAAATTTTCATCCAGACGAAATTAATTATCGTACAGCACGATTGGCTCTCTGTAAAATTTTCGTCCAGAGGAAATTAATTATCGTACAGTACGATTGGTTCTCTGTAAAATTTTCGTACAGACGAAATTAATTATCATCCAAACGATTAACCGACTTAGGATAGTTTTCAGCAGTTTCTAAATTCAACCTTGTAATAACCGTTCGTACTGGACGACCTAGTTCGTACAGGACGATCAGCTGTACGAAGACA
>NW_021595002.1:0-256 GCF_001605985.2 Dendrobium catenatum
AGATTAGATGTTATTTAGTTTAGGCTTAGTGATGTGAGACGTACATGCGATGGAGTTACTTTAAGAAATTAAAGAGAACAATTTTAACAAAATAATCCAAAATAAAATTATCACTTATAGCAAAAGATTAATCCTTAGAATTCTTGATTTTTAACTTGTTTAGACAGAGGAGAGCAAATCCGATTCCCAAACGATTTAAGAAACCACAAGGAGTAAATATAAAACTACGACGATACACAAGAATCCATGACTTAAT
>NW_021595003.1:0-373 GCF_001605985.2 Dendrobium catenatum
ATTACACGGATTGAGGTAGGTGGAATGGATTTTCTTTTAAATGTTCAACAACTTTTATTTCATTGCATTACATAGAAAATTTTCCAAATCAATTATGCTCAATTGAACTCTTATGTCTTAACTTTGCTTTTGTAAGTTTATGGATACTTAAGGCAATTACAAATGTTCCCCTTATGAAATACTCAACGTATGATTGGATACATACTCATTTCCTAAACATGCTCTACATGATTTTCTCTACCTTACATGCAATGTTCATACAAGCATAGCAAGCATACGCATATTCGAGGAAACATACACTTGCATAGCTTATGGATAGTTCTACATTGAGCATCATTATGATTATATAAATACTAAATGTATGTGCATGTTG
>NW_021595004.1:0-221 GCF_001605985.2 Dendrobium catenatum
TTCATGAAGGTCATGATCAATGATTTATATGGGTTGCTTACATACAAAGTATTAGAGCGATGTCGTTGTTTAGTATTAATCCTAAGGTTTGTAAAAATTTCTAGAAAAAAATATGTTTTGTAGGAAAAGGCTAAGGTAAGAATGAATTGAAGTGTGATCCCTACAAATAGATCTAATACTTAGCAAGACAGATTCTCTTGGTTAATTATTTTGGACTATGT
>NW_021595006.1:0-744 GCF_001605985.2 Dendrobium catenatum
AGGTCAAAATGGAGACTGAGGGTAGTTAGGATTACTCTTCTTCTATAAGCTATTTTATATATTTTCTGAAAATTTTATGGACATTTTGACTGTAATATATATTATTAAATTTTACTGGGTAAAACAAACGTTATGTTTCTTGAAGCTATAAGCAATTTTACAGATTTTCATGCATTTTATATTACATTTCATACAACTTATATAAGATAAATGTGATATTTGCATGAAAGCAAGGAATGATGGTTGTTAACACTATACTTTATACAAGTTGACTCTTAAAATGTAATGGTGGGCCAACGGATTTTTCTTTAAAGATGATTTGTGATGTTATATTGGTTATAACCTGTAAATGATGACCAATTATACTGACGAACAGAGGATAATGACTCTTAATGAGTTATTGAAAGCCAAATGTAATAATAATAATAATAATAATGATAAAGATGATGTAAAGACAATAATAATGATGATGACATGGTGATACAAAGAATATAGATGAAAAAAATAAAAAATATCACATTAAAGCTGGAGGACCTACCTTGATGAATCATTTATTGATGCATACATACATTAATAATATTAATATATAGATTATTAATGTATGTGCATAAATAGCATATGGATAGATACATGTATATATTATATATGATATATAATAGATAAGATGAATAAGACTAATGGTATTGATACATGTATGCTTAGAATTCATCTACTAACAGAATGTTACTCATGACTGATTATAAT
>NW_021595007.1:0-220 GCF_001605985.2 Dendrobium catenatum
TATATATATATATATATAATAAAGTTTAAAATTATCTTAATTTTTAACAAATAAAGACAAAATCTTCAAGTGGTTTAATTTTAAAAATTCTGATAATTGGGAAAGATATAAAGAGGCTCGTAAGGAATCTAAAAAAATAATAAGCGATGCAAAGACCTTAGTTTTTAGTAATTTATATAATAGATTAGTTACTAAGAAGGGAGAAAGATATATGTATAAG
>NW_021595008.1:0-205 GCF_001605985.2 Dendrobium catenatum
AAGTTTTAAAAGTTGGTGGCACGAAGCCTTTTGGGTATGGAACTGAATCATATTCTTCGGGGTAGGGTTTTGGAATAGATGTGGTTCCTTGGGAAAAGGCTAAGGCCTCCCTTACCTGATTCTCAATCAGTTGCTTAATGTCTTTCTGAGGCAAAGTTGAAGGAACAGGGTGTTTGAATAGTTGCTATTTGAATGATTTATAATT
>NW_021595009.1:0-306 GCF_001605985.2 Dendrobium catenatum
TGGAAAAAAGGAGGTGCTTTGTAAAGGCTTCTCCGCTTAGCTATGGGGGCTAAAGGAAAGTCACATTTATAGTGCAATACTCGGAGGGCGCCTCAGTGGAGTGGACGTAGGTCGAGTTTTAAAATTTTAATTTATTTTTGTGGTGTGATTTTGGTTTATGTGATTTTCATACTTTGTGAAAAGAAATTTTAAAATACCAATTCACCCCCCCCCTCTCTTGGTTAGCTTGGGACTAAGTTCATAGGGCTTAACATTCCTAATGAACTTTAAAGTGGTATTAGAGCGGGATTTGAAAATTTAAGTTTG
>NW_021595010.1:0-269 GCF_001605985.2 Dendrobium catenatum
AAAAATCCTTCCTAAAACGCTCTGTTTGAGCGGTCGTGCCGCTCGTTCTCCGCCAGGAGGCGGAATCTCCGCCGTTTTTGCGATTTTGTCCGTGAACCGGTCCCGCCTGGACCGGTCTAACACATGCTCCATATCGGCCATGCATGACCATGGGGAATCCTTGTCGTGTGTAGAAACGTTGAGGAGAGGGAGCCGTCACTTGGGAGGAATTCGGCCCAAGAGGGAGGGAGGGAAGAGGGCTCGGGTGGGAGGAAGGGGAGAAGGGGCGG
>NW_021595011.1:0-1396 GCF_001605985.2 Dendrobium catenatum
CATTGTCTAGTTTTCGAATCATAATGTTTTTTTTTTTAAAACTCAAACTCTATAATTACATTTTATTACTGTATAATCATAAATATTTTTGTTAGGAATGTAAATTTATTAATTTATAACAAAGTAAAAGAACTAAGGTATGTTTAGAAAGTACGAGCATTAAATATTTAAAAAGAAATTGATAGAAAACTATGGAACATGTTTTTTAGCGCAAGAATAAAAAATGTTTAAGTAACAAAAACTATGAAATCATGCTTTCTAATTGCATTAAGCCAGTTCCCACCACATATGGATTTCATCTAAACCAACGTAGGTATGCACAAACTATTCTCTCAAAAGCACAGATTGAGAATTAAAAGTCTGTATGTACCCCCACTCCATAGAAATAGCTATAGTTTTCTTCGAACTCCTTTTCCTTCTCCAATCCTTACCTATTCCAACATCTAGTCGGTTCCCTACAATACCCAACACTAACCCGACCTAAAATATATTATGTTGTGAACAAATTATGCCAAATTATGCAAAATCCACTCAACAACCATTTTGAATCCTTGAAATGACTCCTTCGCAATAATAGGGCACGATCCATGGCTCATATCGATCTCCCACTATTCAAAAACTCTTTCTCCCTTCAATCATATGCCAATTTTTGACTTGGTGGGTGAATCTCAAGATAATCCACCACTGGCTACTATAATTTCTTAGGTAACTCTCTAATATCTTTGAACATTAAGAAGAAAAATAATGTAACTCGATCTTCCACAAAAGCTGGAACCGAGCATTTGCCTCCGTTGCCATAAAAATCATATGTCTGTGTCACCTTCTTTATCACTTTTACTACACCTCTCTTGTACCACCTCATTATTCTGTGTTAACACCTCAAAAATTTTCATAACTAACAACCTGATCTTTCAAGCATGCACAAAAATATCAAAGTTAACTGTCACTATCAGGGAACACTTCAAAGACAAAACTATTATAATCCACCACATCTTCACTAAAGTTCAAATTGAAAACTTATTCACAAAACCTCTATCAGTTCCCTAATTTTAGCACCTTGCCAATAAACATATTGCAATATCTTATTCAATAGTTTTAGGGAGAATGTTAATACAAAGCATAAAATACAATTGAATTGGACCAGCTTCAAGAAAGGTGGAGCATAAAATTCCTAATCTGTTAAAAGTTAATATGAACTGTTCAGCCCTTACATATTGACCATTAAAACATATATGAATATCTTCTAATATTATATATACAATGAATAAACATTCCAGTGTTGAATTATTATAGGAATACATAACTTTTACATGTGCACTTTCTTCCTTGTTTAATTTTTCTTTCTCTGCTCTAGTTGATACATGTTTTTACTTCTGCATCTTTATTATATGAAGAT
>NW_021595012.1:0-268 GCF_001605985.2 Dendrobium catenatum
TGGAGATTGTTCAAGATGATTCATGTAATCACATGGAATAACACTACCAAGCCAAAAAGAAAAAAGTGGAGTTCACTAGGACACTACATATATTTTCAATGTCTTATGGTATGTAAAGGTTATTTATATATTATAAAACTCCTAATCATTTGTTTCCAACTATTATACTAGCTCTTTATAATCTCCTGACTTCCAAAATGTTTCTTAAATAAGGAAAGAGGTTAAATAACTAACCAATTGATTTAAGAGTAACTTCAAGTACTAAATT
>NW_021595013.1:0-291 GCF_001605985.2 Dendrobium catenatum
CGCCAAATAGTGGGGGAAATTGGAACCATTGCTGGGGCCTATCAACGCCTTGCTGAGTTTTAATTGCATAGAGCACAGTAGTGCTTCTTGTTTTAAGTATCGTATGTCTTTAGTATTGTATGACTTCAGTACTGTCTGTCTTTAATTTTGAATATTGTTTGTGGTGTTTGTAGCTTCTCCCTCCCTAAGCTGTCTCAGGGAGCTACGCTTTTGCTTAATGCCGTAAGACTTTGTTTCTTTATCTTTTACGAGTAAAATTGTATTGATAAATTCGCAAAAGCTGTGAATATT
>NW_021595014.1:0-441 GCF_001605985.2 Dendrobium catenatum
TTAACTTTTAATCTCATCATATACATACTAATGATAGGGTTCATTTGGTCCGGTGAACGTATGTAGAGCTACGTTCGGCCGGCACTAAGATCACAGGCACAAAACGAGAAGTACCGAGCAATACCAACAATAACGAGAAATACCATTAATTGAAGACGAAATATTGATTAATACCGAGTAATCCCAAAAAATACCGAGTTTTTTCTAGAAAAACTCGGTATTTTTTGGGATCACTCGGTATTGCTCGGTATTACTCGGTATTGATCTTCACATGACGATATTGATTATTACCAAACAATACCTAACAATACCGACCAAATACCAAGCAAAAACGAGTAACAATCCTTTGACCGAATATAGAGCTATGTCCGGTCAGAGGACGTAATAAAAGTTCTTCTCAGACAGGCTAGGGACATCATAACATCAGAAGTGTACGTAATT
>NW_021595015.1:0-297 GCF_001605985.2 Dendrobium catenatum
AAAGTATTAATTTGTTAAATCAATCCTTTAATGATTTTCTTGCTTCAAAATCTTATTTATGCTTCTCATGTATATGAAAAGAAAAAAAATAGTCTTATTTTTAGTAGTTGTCTTCATATGCCTGAACTTTGGTCTTCTTAGCTTTACTTATATTTGCACAAAATTCAAGTGGTCAATAATCACTTTCTACTATACATTTTTATTATCAAAATTGATTATGTAGTATAGACTCATGAGGTCAACAACATCCAATTGGGTTAAGATGAACTTATAAAGCTAGTTGGGTTCGGCTAGGTA
>NW_021595016.1:0-231 GCF_001605985.2 Dendrobium catenatum
ACTTTGTTTTAAACAGCAATAAAAAAGCCGTCCCAAACGAAGCTTTAATTGATCAATACTTTCAATAATTTTTTTACTAGAAAACTATTTTCTACATCAACTTTAAAGCTTCATTTGGGACAACATTTTTATTGCTTTCTAATACAACAAATTTTTTAATTATAATTTTTTTAACTTTAAAGCTTCTGTAGAAAGCTGTTCCAAACAAAACCTAAAAAAATTATTATTTTC
>NW_021595017.1:0-227 GCF_001605985.2 Dendrobium catenatum
CATTATCTAGGTGCATCTGACCCACATAAATCTAGGACCAATTAGGAAATTCTCTAGATGTCGGTCCTATTTCCAAAGAACTGTACCACCCACCCATCTTTCATCACTGACTTGACAGTATGGTTTTAAATCGATTAGGTGGTTAGCTGGATCCCCCATCCAGGCCGGGATAAGTCCAGGTTTTGCACTACATTAGCTAGGACACGGGTCTTAGTGTTTCGTAAAGC
>NW_021595018.1:0-243 GCF_001605985.2 Dendrobium catenatum
TAAGCAAAATGGTTAATTCAATCATCTCTTACTTTTATTTCTATTATTTTAATCATGTTTATTATAAAAATAATATATACACATATTTAAAATAAAAAACAAAACAAATACCTGACATGTCACATCAAATTTTTTTTATACTTGATCGAAAATGTCATTGCAACTCTCATTTGTCTTGTCTGCCTCATCCCATGTCCAACTAAAATGTAAAATTAAAATAAACCTAAATTAGTACCATAACAT
>NW_021595019.1:0-922 GCF_001605985.2 Dendrobium catenatum
ATCACATATCTTCCTTCTACCAAATATAACTCAAGAGGTCAAGGCTCATGAATCTTTTGTAACTAAACATGCTTCCAGCAACACAAGTGGCATAATTAAGAAATTTATGATTACTCCCCAACCACTTTCCAACTTCACCTTAGCATAAAATTTAAGCAAAAAAAAGAAGGAATGGAATTCAGTAAGCATAACAACACTCCAAAATCCACCAATATTTTATAGCAAGACAACAACATAACTTTAAGTCCATCAAACAAATATACATTCTCCAATAAATTACTCATCTTCATGATGTATGCCACTAAGAGATTTAGAAGAAGATTCAACTTACATTTATGAACTACTTTGTGCCAAACGTATGATATTGCAAACTAAGAACTCACATTGTAGAAAAAGCAACAGAATAAAAGGAAGATATTTTAGAAGATCATACATAAAGTTTTGAGTCCATGTCAAGTAATTTCTTTCAATCTCAGCATTGCCATCGTAATGAAATCATGCACATTTTCAAGGATGAGAATAAAGGTTATACTTCTCCAGAACCAAACATACACCTTATCTGATATCAAAACTCAAGGAAACATAGAGATATTTTTAACATTGCTCAAAACTTTCTCTATAACAAAAAAAAAAATGCTCCCAAGGCCCATTCTCTTATTCTCATCCAACATCAGTATCAAATACAATCGAGGAGAAAGACCCAACAATCTTTGTATACAAATGGCTTTATGGAAAGTTTGCATACTCATACTATAACAATTTTTTTTAACAAGAGAGCCCTGCTCCACTTACCACATCCTTTGAACTTACTAACATAACTATATATGAAATACATCAAGCGACCACCTCATATATTTTGCTTCATTTCAATTTACCCACTTCGACAGTTATTTTTTTTAATGGTCAAATGTAGCAACAAGGC
>NW_021595020.1:0-47474 GCF_001605985.2 Dendrobium catenatum
GAATACTCACTTCTAAATATTTTTGGGCTGAGGCGTTTACACTACATGCTATGTATCTGAATAGGGTGAATGTTAAGATCAAACTAAATAAAAACAACCCCTATGAGTTGTTAAAAGGAAGAACACCTAATTTGTCACATTTGCCATGTTTTTGGTTGCAGGTGTTCCATACATAACAATGAAAAATTTGCCTTAGGAAAATTTTTGATCCAAAATCAGATGAAGAGATTTTTGTTGGATATTCAAGTGTTGGAAAACTTATAGAGTATTCACAAAATAACTTTAATCATTGAGAAATCACACATTTTGTATTTAATGAATCTGGAAATTTGGAAGAGCAAATGTTGTGAAGAAGAGATTAAGGAAAACTCCCAAAGATTGATGATTAAATTTGGAAGAAAATGTGGAAGAAAATTTGGAAAGAGAAATCCTTTGCCTGGAGATTTGAGATTTCTTAAAAACCACCCAAGAGAATTGATTATAGGTTGAACCTAGTGGAGGGTGTTGAAACATATAGACGTGGATTAACAAGGAAGTCAATCATTCAGCCTTTATTCTACAATTAGAAACCCACTAATAATTGATCAAGCACTTTCTGATGAATTTTGGATATTGGCCCATGCAAGAAGAATGAATCAATTTATAAGAAAATAAAGTTTGGAATTAACCTCAAGGCCAAAGAGAACGTGTTGTTGGAACCAAGTGGGTGTTCAAAATAAAATGAATGACTCAGGAGTAGTCATTAGAAATACGGCTAATTAGTTGGCTAAGGGGTATAATAAACTTGAAGGAATTGATTTTGAGAGACATTTGCCCCTGTAGCAAGAGCTTGAAGCAATTAGGTTTTACTTGCCCTTTGCCTGTTTTAAAGGTTTTAAATTGTTTCAAATGGATGTAAAAAGTGCCTTTTTTAATGAGGTTATTGAGAAGATGTTTTGTAGCACAACCTCCAGGATTTGGAAAAATTCAAATCCCCAAAATCATGTTTTTTAATCAAAGAAGGCATTATATGGATTGAAACAGGGCACCTAGGGCTTGGATGAGAGATGAGCACCTTCCTATTGAAAGATCTTTAAAAAAGGAAGTGTGGATACAACCTCTCTTTTTAAGAAATTTGGAAAAGGAAATACTTATTGTTCAATTATGTGGATGATATCATCTTGGATCTTCAAATAAAATGCTCTTTGTGATGATTTTTCTTAAAACAGATGAGAGTGAATTTGAATGAGTTTAATGGGAGATTTAAATTACTTTCTAGGTTTTAGCATTAAAGCAACTTGAGGAAGGTACATTCTAGCAAACAAATATATTAAGGACATCCTCAAGAGAATAATGAAATGGAACAATGCTAACCTGTTAGTCCACCAATGAGTTCCTCATTCAAGTTGGATAAGGACTTATAAGGAGAAAATCTGTTGATCAAAAGAATAAGTAGGGATTATTGGATCTTTTGCTTTACTTGATGCTTAGCCGACCAAGATTTATGTTCAGTGTTTGCTTATGTGCCTAGGATTTTCAATCAGATCCAAAAGATCACATTGACAGTCAGTGAAAAGGATTTTAAGATACTTACTAGGGAACTCAAAACTTAGAATTTGTTATCCTAAGTTCAGCCTTCATTTGAAATTGTTGGTTATTCAGATTCTGACTTTGCAGGCTGTGAGGTGGGATAGGAAAAGCACTTCAGGACATGTCAATTGCATTGGAATTTCATTAGTCTCCTGGTCTCAGTAGAAAGCAAAATTCAGTAGCCCTATCTACTGGCAGAAAGCAGAAACATTGCATTAGGGAAGTTGTGTGATGGCCAAGTACTTTGGTTAGAAACAACAGTTGATTGATTTAGCATTAATTATAGGCACTATTCCATTTAGTGACAATACTAGTGCTATTTGCATTTCCAAAAATCCTATCTTAAACATTCTAGAAACCAACCATTGATATATAAGGCAGTCATATCTAAGGGATCATGTATCCAAGGGAGAATTGACCACACATGTTTCAACTGAAAAGTTGCAACTTGCAGCACATTTTTACAAAAACTTTTAGGCCTTTGATACCTTCCAGTACATAAACAAGGCTTGGTGTTATTATTTGAAGCTGCTATAACAAAATGTCTTTGAACATTGATATTATGTTTTCTAAGTGTATTTGTTTTGTTTTATTTTTTTTGTTTTTGTGAATTTTGTGTGTTTTTGAATGAATTGTTTTGAGGTCTATAATTTGTTTTATGTCTCTGTTTTTGAAAGTTTAGTATGATTTTTCTTAAAATTAAAATTCAAAAATTGGAGGAAATCGTCCGGGACGCAATTTTGTTTCGTACTAAGATGATGTGTGAAAGAACAGTTTGTGCGAATTTTAACCATTTTGAGAGCAGTTTTTAAATTAGATCGTCTGTAGAGTCTAACGATCGTCCAGGTGAAAATTTTTTTTCTCAAACGTCGGACGATTGAATGCACGCACGTGAGTGGATAAATAATTTTTAATATGGGATTTCGTCTGTAGAATTTTGGTCGTCAGAACCGAACATATATCGTTTCATTGTAGGGGGAAAAAATGATTTCAGAGGGCATAATAAACGAGTTACTTTTTGATCGTCTATACAAATATTTTTTGTCTGTACCGATCGGTAAGTCAAAAGCCTATACGAAGAGACGCATCGTAAGTTATGTTGATTACGAAAAGCCGTTAACATTTGGACAAATTTGATCGTCTGTACGAAATTTTTTCGTCCGGCACGAAGATGTTTTCTTCCAGGATGAATTTTTTCGTCCAGGACGAATGTATCGTTTTTCTTAAATATGAAGTCTTTCTAACTTCAATTACACTTTCAAACTTCTATTTCAATCCTTTCTTCTTCAAATGTTCAATGGCTCCTCAAGCAAGAGACAAAAGGTGTTAGTGAAGAGCCAAATATGAATGCCTCAGAAAACTTCCTGTCTAAGGCGAATGAGGAATCCTTTCCTCGTTTTGCTCGCCAAAATAACTCATCTCTCACATTTTAATTCAAAGCGAGATAAATTTTAGGTAATGCACCTTTTTGCCTCAACCCATTTCTTTTCATACTTTCTCTCGTCACTTCTACAACAAACAAACTTCCACTATTTCCTAGCATAACTGAGGTTTAACTACACCACTACAATCAAAAAAAAATTAACAAAGAAAAAAAAGTAAATAAAGATTCCTTTGTCTTCAAACAAAAAAGTGGGAAATCACTAAGCATGACATTGGAGCCTTTCTAAACCTAAGGACTGAAGGAATAGAGCCCACACCCTAATGAGTGGAAAACACATTCAAATGGGATGATGTCAATAATGCGATTAGAAGAAAAGTGATCTAACTATCATGTTGCTAGAGTCTTCGGATGACCAAAAATGCTCGTATCATCAAGCATATCCTTAGTCTTCAATCATTCCTAAAGTAGTGATAGGATAATATTACCCCTTCCTTTCTGTTCTAACATTTGATTAATAGATTTTCACCCTATCGACGAAGCCAACATTATCCATAGCATTATATCTATGGGCTTTCAGAAATAGGAAATGCAGATCAAAAAGAAAAAGGAACATCTCTTTAGGATACTTAGTTATCTACATCTTGGAAAAGAATACAACTTAGTGCATCCTGATGATGAGTATGAAGAGCCAGTTTACTATAATGATTGCTCCTTTCAATTGTTATACAAGGAGGAAAAAGAAAAAGAAAAAGCACATGCCAGTGCTTCAGAAGAGAAGAAGAAGGGTGCAAACATTGCTCCTCAGTCAGATTATCAGAATAGATTGAAAGATTTGATAGATTAGAGACTCATGTTGACAAAAGATTTGATCAATTTGATGCTCAACTTATGCAGCACCAACCAAGACATTGATAATATTGAAATGAAGTACATGAAATCAATACAATGTAATGTTGATGGCCTCCTACTTCAACCTTTTTGCGGCATGCCTCCTCCTCCTCCTCCAGAATAATAGAGATGAATTTCCTTTGTGTTTGTTGTACTCGTGTTTTATATTGTTGTGTTAGCTTTTTATGTTAAGTGTTTGGTTTTATGTTTATCTTTAATTTAAGTTCGTGTATTTTCTTAGTTGTTTTTTAGATATTTAGAAATGAATATGTAATCCTTTTCATTAATATCAATGCATGTTGTACTTGTTTCAAATTTGATTTTTTTAATGTGGTTAATTTTTATGATTTCATTAGTATTATTAATCTTAATAGTACTTAAATTGGATTGTAATTAGAGATAATATATTAGAAATCTAGTCTTCTAAATTTAAAAAGTTGTTTATAACTTGTTGTAATATTAGAAACTTTTAAAATTCATGTCTATTCATTTAGACTACATAAAAGTTAATATTATTATTGTAATTCAGATGTTTTTATTTTGTATTTCTTTGCTCAAGTGATATTTATGCACTTTGAAATATTTAAATTTTAGATTTATTGATTTTGGAAAGAATTGGTCTCAAATTACTCTTGAATTGTACAAAGAGTATAAAAAATCAAAAGGAATGCGCAAAGGTTCGCAAATATAAAAAAAGAGGCACAAATTAGCCCAATATCAAAAGAATGCACAAAAATATGCCCAAAAAATTTTTGAAAAAGATGCGCAAAGCGCCACATGTGGTAATTCTCTTCTTTCCAAATTCTTTAAATCTCTTAATTCAAATTGATCTTATGTTCATTTATATTCTATGAACTTTGAAATATAGAATTTTTATACCATCTCTCTTGTAAGATTTCTAATTTAAATGTCTAAAATGAATCTGTTTTGATAAATTCTTCTTACTTACAATGTATATATCACTTCTTAAATTTTATGAATTCTTATAATTGACCTAATATTTTTAGTTTTAAAATTGTTATACTTATGTCAATCACCATTTAGATTAAATTCAAATGAATTTCTTATATAATTACTTAATTTCTCGTCTATTTCTTCTTCACTTTTTGTATTGTAAAAAGGGGAGAGAAATTATTGTGTTTGTATGTTTTGCTTGGCTTGTGTGTTATTGTTTTCTAGTTTGTTATTATTTAAATTTTTTTAAAAAATTATGTTTTATGGTTCAAAATGCCTCCTTATTTTCATTATACATCAATTCAGGGGAGTTTAGGAGATTGGTTTAATTTAAATCTTGCAAATAATAATCATTTTGCCATCATCAAAAAAGGGGAGATTGTTAGATAGTTGCTATTTGCATGCTTTACATTTTTGCAACTTATATAGTTTTGATGATTTTCAAAGATTATTGTTCAAATGTGTAGTTATCTCCTAACATTTTTAGAAGAATTATATTTGTTCTTGTGTGTACTAAATTTCAGGAAAATAAAACTCCAGACTATGAAGACTTAAATTAAATTCAGCATGAGATACTTTGTAAAATTAAAGGTTGCACTTTTCTTTATAATCAAATTGAAAGGGAGTGATTGTAATTTGAGTGAATAAAACATACACACACATAAAGGAGATCATATAAAATGTTTATACTGATCGTATGGACGATATTCGTTCGTTACAGGACGATCAGACAGTTATCTCCTATAGAGCATATGGAACGAATAGGAACTTGCTCGAAAAATTTTTCTAAGTCTATTCATCTAGGACGAAATTAATTATCGTCCAAGGACGATTGATTCACTGTAAAATTTTCGTCAAGACGAATTTAAATTAATCGTCCGTGGCGACTGGTCCTCTGGAAAAATTACGTCTCCGACGAATTCAAAAATCGTCTAGGTCGATCTGAACTTTGGAAAATTTTTGTCCAGACGAAAATAAATTATTGTCCGTGGCGTGACTGGTCCTGTGGAAAAATTTCGTCTCGATGAATCAAAAATCATCCAGGACGATCTGAACTCTGGAAAATTTTCAAATCCAGACGAAAATAAATTATAATCCGTGGCGATTGGTCCTCTGTAAAAATTTTGTCCAGACGAAGTCAAGAATCGTCCAGGACGATCGATTCTCTGTAAAAATTTCGTCCAGACGAACATATTCTCGTCCAAACGATTAACCGCTTTAGAATAGCTTTTAAACAGTTTTCTAGAACCGATCTTGTAATAACCGTATCGTACTGGACGAACCTAGTCGTACAGGACGATCAGCTGTTACGAAGACATTTTCGTACACATATTCAGATAGGGTCGTTTCAGACTTTTAAGTAAAATCGTTCCAGACGATCCACGATCGTTAATAGGACGATCCACTGCATACAGAATTAAAAAATTTGGCAATTTTTGGGCGGTTTTTTCTTGTCTTTTGTATAAATAGTCCAAATTAGACTGGCCACCCAATCTTTTGTCATTTGATCTTCGTGCTCTTGAGAGAATAGCCAAGGAGAGAGTGAAAGAGAGCATCAATGAGGCATTCCTACCATGGAGCAGAAGGCATTCACTTTGAATTTTCAAAGGTAAGAATCTCTTACTTGTGAATGGGATTACTTCACTCTTTCTTTCTTCCTTCTAGATTGCTGTGCAGAAGATCTTGTCAAGGAGTATCTGGTTCTCTTGACACTTGGAGAGTGAACAGCCAAAGGGTCGCTGCCTACACTGTGGAGAGTGTATAATAGCCGAAGGGTTCGCTGCCTACACTTGAGAGGTAATAGCGAAGGTTCTCTGCCCACACTAGGAGAGTGTGGAAGGACGGACGGTTCTCTGCCAACACTGGGGATTCTGTAAAAAGGAGGACGGTTCTGCCAACACTGGGGATTGTGTAAAAAGGACGGACGGTTCTCTGCGCACCGTGGAGTGGTAAAAAGAGTGTGTTGTAAAGGCTTCTCCGCCTTGCTGTGGGTGAAAAGAAGAGTCATATGGTATTAGATGCAATACTCAGAGGGGTGCCTCTGGGGAGTGGATGTAGGTCTGGTTTTAGATTGAACCACTATAAAATCTGGTGTCATTTTCTTTACTATTTTTACGTTTCCGCACTTTAAATTTTAGTTTAAAAATTCGTGGTGTGAAAAATATTCTTAGAAAAACTTAAAGAGAAATTTTTATTTCCGTTCAACTTAATTTTCAAAAGGGGACTAAATTTTTTAAACTACCAATTCACCCTCCTCTTGGTAGCCTTGGGACATTCCTTAGGTTTAACAACCTAATTACAAGACTCAACAATATACGCAGAAGACAGTTCTTGGTTTTTGATAAAAAAATCAAATTATTAGAAATTTAAATGATTCGATGCATTCTTTCGGTATGAAACATTCAAATACTCATTTTAGCATCGTTTAAAAATGATTTGAAAGAATTTTCCAATGAGACTTGATGGTTGTGTCACCCTTGTGCTACACAAGTGATGGTTCTAGAGTGTGGGTGTTATGCTCCTATGGTGGAGCATTCATTAGAGTAAGTGGAGGGAGTCAAATTAATTCGAATGCAACTCCTCATTCAATAAAACTAGCAAGAAGTTTGAATATAGGGTTTTCCACATTGATCACTTAAATTCAAATCGATAAAAAGTTTTTCATTAGGTATCCAAAATACGTAGAGTATACGCATATTATACGGCGATCCGATCGCAACGTAATATGCGATACAATACCAGAAGAAGTTCTTTGGTTTTTTGATAAAAAATCAAATTAATTAGAATTAAATGATTTGATTGCATTCTTTGGTATGAAACATTCAAATACTCATTTTAGCATCGTTTAAAAATGATTTGAAAGAATTTCCCAATGAGACTTGATGGTTGTGTCACCCTTGTGCTACACAAGTGATGGTTCTAGAGTGTGGGTGTTATGCTCCTATGGTGGAGCATTCATTAGAGTATGTGGAGGGGAGTTCAAATTTAATTTCGATGCAAACTCCTCATCAAACAAAACCAGCAAGGAGTTCGAATATAGGGTTTTCCACCATTGATCCTTAATTCAAATCGATTAAGAAGTTTTTCATTCAGGTATCCAAAATACGCAGAGTATACGCATATTATACACGATCCCGACGCAGGTAATACGCAGTACATACGTAGAAGACAGTTCTTGGACCTAAGAGACCTATGCCACGGATTCTTTCGCGCCGTAGGAAATTCGACCTGCATGTGTTAGTACGTTGGATTTAATGGAAATTCAGGCCAGGGCTTTTATCCGGGAAATTAGATTTTTTTTTTTTCATTGTGTATGCTTGAATAATTTATTGTATATGCTTTATATTGGAGTAGATTGTAGAGAAAATTATAGCATATTTAAATAAAATAATTAATTAAAAATTATAAAACAATAAGTAATTACATTGGATTAATGAAATAATAAATAAAGTCTTTTTTTTAATGTATGAGTCTACTTTATTGTGAAATTAATCTACATATATAATTAAGAATTATATGTGATCAAGTGGTACGATAATTTTTGAATTTAAGTATACAACTATGTTGCATTATATACAATCTACAATATTCTTACAAATAATATATAAAATAATTAGCATGTTATATATGAAAACACTATGTATATTATTTATTTATTTGTTAAAACAACATATGGCTTATCTTATGGCAAAATTAAAAATCTTATCTATGCTTACCCTCATTCATTTCTAAGAAAATTTAGAAGAGAAAGTTATCTTGTATTCAACTAACCCTAACATCTCAAGTACTCTAATTAAGTATTTGTAAAACAAACTTACAAGGTATGTACTAGAGTGCAAAGGGGTTCAGAATCATATTATATCATAGCTTTTCACAAATAGTGTGATCCCACATATTATCCAACAGCCTTTACTTAGTTTCACTAGAAAATATATTAGCTACATTAGCTCATGACATAAGAAATTTTTCCTCCTCTTGAATGGCATGTGATGGCTTACTCAAGCCACTTGAAGGAGTTCTTCCACTCTTGTTTATTGTATGTAAAGATTGTTGATCTGCAGTACTAATCAAATAATTCAACCATGATGACTAATTCTATGATAATTCATCTATAGGTCATAGGTAGCAACATATTCACGCCCTTATTAGGTAAAAAATTGACTTTGTGCATGATAACAAAAAAATATGAAGTTGGGGTGACTGAATTCTACTATTAAAAAAAAATCATCTCATCAATAAACTAGTAAATTTCTCATCTATCTAGTCGTGTAGTGGTTGTATTTAGCTATTGAAATCATGTTACACTCCCACTTCCACTCTCATCTCCTTATATTTGAAATTGAACTCAAATATTGACACCCTAACTAGAAGATTGACTATTGCTCTTCATCAACCAAGAAATGAGGGTTAATAATCATGGATGCATTGGTTGTGCCTCTTCAATGACGGATCTCTAAAGTCTTCAATTAATTACTTATTATTTTGTTGCTTCCTTCTCTTATAATTCAATAGCTTTTCATGAGTCCTATAAATAATAACAAGCGTTGGCTAACTATTCATATTTTCTTCAGCTCTTTATTTATACATAAATAACAAGATATTCATCATTGGTCCTATATCTCCTATACAAACTCCTCTGCCATCATTTTATGCTTCTATACCCCATCCCCAAGCTAAAATGAATGAATAGTTTTTTCAATGCTAGTACCTTAACACTATCATTCTACTTCTCCTCCATATGTACAAAACTTTGAACAAAATAAGTTTTTGCATATAATTTCTTCTTAAATCTTATTTGAATATTCTCTAACCTAACTTGACTACTCTTCAACTCCTATATATATATATATATATATATATATAATCACAAATCATAACCTAAACCTAATTTTTTTTACCGTTGTGCTCTCGTGCTCTTTGGGAATTTGGTGGCGATCTAGGACTTCTCCGTCTATGCTTCTCTCTCGGCGCTACTAGCGTGGTTCCTTTGGCTTTTTTGTCTGGTTCTACTCCTCTTTAGTTGTCTTTGCGGAGTTTTTTTTTTTTTGGTTTTTTGGCCTAGGAAATGACGACTCTGTCGTTATCTATCCCTCTTAATGTTGTTGTTCCCTCTGGAAAATCTAGATCATTTAAGGATGTTCTTGCTGGTTCTCATTCTTCTTCTTCCACGTCTAAGCTTCATTTTGTGCATACCTCATTTAAAGGTTGCCCCGCTTTAATGTTTGATGATTTAGCGGTGTTGCAACTAGCTGCTCCTTTTGCTCTCACCTTAGTCGGAAAATTTCCTTCTAAGGCAACCAAATCTTGATGTGAGTCGCAAGTTTTTTGTAAACCTTAAACTCTTGGGCTCTTTTCATATTGGCTTATTGGACCCGAGACATGTTGTGTTTCAATTGAGCAATGCCTTGGATTATATTCATATTTTTTTCCAGGATATCCTACGATATTCAAACTTGCCAAATGTGATTAATCAAGTAGACACCATATTTTGATATACGTGAGGAATCTCCGATTGCACCTGTGTGGATCTCCTTCCCCAATTTGCGATTGTATTTTTTTAACTTACAAATCTTATTTGGATTAGCTTCGATTCTTGGTAGGCCCTTACCGATGGATCAAGCTATGGCGTTCGTTTCTCTTCCATCTGTGGCCCGTATTTTAGTTGAGCTGGATGTTTCTAAAAAGCATTATAATGAGATTTGGATTGGTTCTGAATTGAATGGCTATTTTCAAAAAGTTGAATTTAAGAATTTACCTATATTTTTCTCTCATTATAAGATGCATGGTTATGGCTTTAATGAGTGTTTTAGGCTACATTCTCATCTTCAAAAGGAAAAGGATTCTTTCAAGCAATCCAAGGGAAAAGAGGTTCTTGCGGTTGAACATGATACTGACGTCTTAATTCCTGATGGTAATGAAGGAGTTGTTCTTAAAGGGAAGGATAATGTTGAGGAAGACATACAAATTACCTTACCACAAAATGAATTGCTTCCAAGAAATGGTGTTGATCAGGAAGATAATCTAAACCCCAATTATTACTTAACTCGTGATTCTCAAAACATGGAAAAGCAAACGATGGCTCTCACTTCTAATCTAAATAATATTCCTTCTAATTTTGTGTTATTAACCAAAAATTGCCTCATAAAGAGGTGGCTTTATTAAATGTTAGTGGTACTAATAAAATGCCTTCTCAATATTGTGTGAATGACCAGGTGGATGGGCACAGCCTTTTGGTGGAGACTAATGTTGGTAATGAATTGAGCAATAAAACTTATGAGGAAGAGTGTACTTTCTTTGAGGAGGGTTAATTGCCTTGTGATGAGAGGTAGGCTGGTATGGACAACAATAGTAAGCTTCCTTTAAATACTCATTATCATAGTGAAGCTTTTATTGATATTGAGGATATGGATAGTATTGCTAAATATTTTGCTAAAGATGACAATGACACTAGTTACATTAAATTTCAGAGTAGGAGAGTAAGGAAAAATAAAAACTTCATTTTGCAATCTCCTCGAACTACCTGCTCACATACTAGTCATTAACCCCATTTTTTATGTTTAACACTATTATTTGGAATGTCTGGGGCAATAGGTGTCCCTCCTTAAGCTTCATGTTAAGAATTTATGTCACATTTATAATATTTCTATTCTTATTTTACTAGAACCTATTATCTCTTCTTCTAAGTTAATTGGCACCTCTAGATATTTGGATTTTAACCATGTCATCTCTAATATTGCTAATAAGATTTGGGTGTTTTGGAAGGACCCTGTCCATATTAATGTTATTGGAGATTTCACTCAAGTTTTGTATTGTAATATTGAGATTCTTAATTTACATTATTGTGCTTCTTTTGTTTATGTTGTTTCTTATCATTATACTTGGAAAGTCTTATGGGAGCAACTTACCCATTTTCATAGTTTTTGTAATTTTCCTTGGTTGGTTAGAGGGGATTTTAATACTATCTTTAATACCTCCAAGCATTTAGGGAGCTCCTCTCCCATCTATCAATCTATGGAGGATTTTAATAACATGATTATGGATTAAAATTTAATGGATATTGGTTTCTCTGGTAATAAATTCACTTCGATATGAGAAGACTTTGGTTTAAACTGAAAAGACTTTGGTTTCTCTGGTATAAATCTATCGAGGCAGACCCCTTTACATCTGGATAAATTTATCTTTGGTATGAGGAGACTTTTATTTAAACTTAAAAGACTTAAGCAAGTTTTAAACTGGTGGAATCATAATATTTTTAAAAATCTTTTTTCTAACATTTTGAATGCCAATGAGACTGTTAACACTACTGAATGAATCTCAATGTCAACTCACTACTTTTGATGTTAACTTCAGTCTTTTGAGAGATGCTAAAGAGAAGCTTTTTAAACTTCAAGCTCAGGAGGAAACCTTCTAAAAACAAAAAGCGGAGGCTAAATATCTTTTTGAAGGTGATAGCAATACCAAGTATTTTTGTACTTTGGTGAAGAGGAAACGGGCCAAAATTCTATTTTTAAAATAAACTGTGATGATGGTTCCATCTATGAGGATGTTTTAAAGACTGATAAACTTTTAGTAGTCACTTTTAAAATCATCTTAATAAATATTTTACTCATGCTCTTATTGATAACCCCATCTTTATCGAGGAAATCAAAGAGATTGTTCTTAGCATGAATGGTGACTCTGTGGCTGGCTGGATGGTTTTACCACTAATTTTTTTTAAAAATGTTAGTTTATTATTATTCATGATCTTCATTCTACTGCCAATGATTTTTTTGCAGGCAATTCTATTCCTAAGTTTTTTATTACTAATTCTGTTGTGCTTATTCCCAAAAATAACTATGTGAGCACCTGGAATGATTTAAGGACTATTAGTCTGTGCACATTTTTTAAAAATTGCTTTCTAAAATTCTTGTGAATCGTTTAACTACTCTTTAGCCTAAAATTATCTCGTCTTACCAAATGGGGTTGGTTAAAGGGAGGGGCGTTGTTGACAATATCCTTATGGCCCAAGAATTTTGCCAAGATTTGGATGTTAGGGTTGGAGGTGCAACATGATTTTAAAACTTGATATTGCTAAGGCTTATGATAATATTGACTAGAACTTTCTTTATAATAACAAGAACTTGTTTGGTTTTGACCTTCCCTTTATTAATCTCATCAAGAGTTGCATTGAAGATCCTTACTTCTTTATCATTGTTAATGGTAAAAGTAATGGATTTTTTAAATCTTCTCATAGTCTCAGACAAGGAGATCCATTATCCCATGCTCTTTTCATTATTGTTGTTGATTATTTATCTAGAGGCCTTGCTAACCTTTTTGAAAAATTTTATAGCCTCTATTTTAGAACTTTGGGTGGTTTTCCTATTTCTCATCTTTATTTTGCTGATGATTTTATTGTTTTTAGTAATGCTTCTATTAATAGAATTAATAAACTCATAGACTTTTTTCATCAATTTGAGTTAGTTAGTGGTCTTGCTCTTATCAAACATAAGTGTTATTTTATCCTTCCCAAGAAAGTGCCTAATGATTGTGTCTTGGCTATTGACAATTCTACTGGTTTTGTGAATGGCCACTTACCTATTAAATACCTTGGGGTGTTTCTTTTTAAAGGTAAAAAGAAGAATTTCCTATTTGATGATTTGATTACTTCTGCTCAAAACAAACTTCAATTTTGGGATTCTTCTTTTCTTTCTTTTGGAGGTCATTTAATTCTTATATATAGTGTTCTTTGTTCTCTGCCAATTTACACTTTTCAAACTCTTCTGCCTACTTAGACGGTTTGCAATAAGATTTCTAGACTTTTTAATAATTTTTTTTGGAAGGGGGCTAGTAATAATACCAAAATTATTTGGTCTTCTTGGGACAAGTGTTGTGGTTTTCTTGCTGAAGGGACCTTGGGTTTTAAGAGCATGAATGATTTGGCTCGTGCATTTTTTTTAAAGTTGTGCTACATTCTTCATACTAAAAAGAGCTTGTGGGCCAAATTCATGTTTGTTAAGTATAGTGTGGGTAAACATCTGACTACCTGTTGCTCTAACCTTGGTGACTCTAAGGTTTGGTAGAAGCTGTGCAAAATTAAATGGAGTGTTGAACCCTTTATCCTCTGGAGTGTTGGTAATGGTGATATTTACTTTTGGTAAGATCGTTGGTTAGGGGGCAATTCTATTGACTCCCTTACTAACTCCTCCAACTTGGTAGTTAAGTTGAATTATTTCTTTTCTGATAATTATTGGGATTATGACAAGATTGCTAATGTTGTTCCTGATTCTATTATTTAACAAATTTTGAATCTCCCCCTTAATACTATTTATGATGATTTCCTCTTATGTGTCTTGTCCAAAAATGGGTGTTTTAGATTAAAGGAAGTGTGGCATTCCTTTAGACTTAAGAACGAGACTTCTAATATTTTCCTATTTCTTTGGCATAAAAGCATCCCATCCACCATTGTAGTTTTTGTGTGGAGACTTTTACATAAATTCATACCCATAGATGACATCTTAATTAAAAGAGGTTTTTCCCTTCCATCCAAATGCCAATGTTGCTTTCATGTTGAAAATATACATCATATTTTTCTTTTCGGTCCCTTAGGTGTTAAAACTTGGAATTATTTTGATGAAATTTTCAAATTGAATTATTTTAATGATAAAATGTGCATTTTTTCTTTACTTAACTACTGGTTTATCAAGTCCAAAGGCCATATCAGAAATGTTTTTCCTTCTCTCATTTTGTGGTATTTATGGTTGAATAGGAATAACTCTATATTCAATGGTATTTTTATGAGCCATCCTAATGGGGGCTCAGTTTCACATATTAAGCACATGCGACATTTGGTAATGAATTTTAATTTTTTTTTTAAATTTAAGAGAAATATTAATAGAATTCTATTACAGAAAGAGATGTTGGGTAGAGAACCAACTCCTGTGGAATTACATAGTCACACCCATAAGCCGTGTAAGAAAAGCCCATGTAAGCATATGTGTTTAATAATTTTTATTTTATGTCTAAATAAATTGCTTAAATTTTTATAAACTTTCATAGGAGGAGTATACACTGCTTCGAGAGAGTCATGCCGCAATAGGTGAGGGTTCTTTTGGTGGCTCTATAAAGTATTCTGAGTATCGCATCTGGTCGCAAGCCATAGGAGGAATGAAATATGGCAAGGTTTATGGATTATGTTCACAAGCCCAGGCATACGAGGGGATGACATCTACTGGATCCAACTTCGCAGTAAGTTCACATGAGTCCTTCAAGCGGAGCTAGAACAAGTAGGAAAATCTCAAGTTGATTGGCAAGTGCAGTTGTAGGAATATATACAGATGCAGATGCAGGAGCAACGCATTCAATTGTTGAATGAAATGCACAAAATGAGGGAGCAGTTGAATGTAAAAGAGGTAGCTCCAGCGAAGGATGAGTCGATGGATTCAGAGTGGTTGTTTAGTTTTTTCAGTTTAATATGAACTTTTATCAGTTTTCAAATATTTGGTGAATTTTATGATGTTAATGAATAATTTGTGGTGTTTTTGAATATTTGTTGATGTTAATGAATAATTTGTAATATTTATGTTTATATTTTAAAGTATTGGTGAAGTTGTTGAAATATGTACTATGGAAATCTGTGTTGTTGAGTAGTTATTCTTGAATATTTATAATTGTTTGCAGATGTGCAAATTTGATTGCTTCTTGAAAAGATTTTTTTTTTGTTTTTGCTACAAGTTTTTGGCGGCTAAATGCTGGTAATCTGTCGAAAATAACAATACAATAAATTTTGTATCAATTTCAGGCATCTTTGTTACGCCAATATTTCTAGCGGATAGTTCGTCGATTATCTCCGTCGTTTGGTTTACGACATATTTAGCGATGTTTGATTCTCCAGAATTATTGATGGATTTTTACGTCAAAAATTTTGACGTGTTTAATGTTGGAATAGGCAAATACAAATTGACGTAACTAGCAACCACTTTTCTTCCAGTTCTGCACTGGAAAGTAAGCCAAAACTCTTTTCGGCATATTATTTACATTAAAAAAATTTTTAAAACACGAGAAATCTCTGTCGTATGAAAATTTATCAAAAATTCGATGGAAACGTGCTCTTTACATCAAAATTTTCATGTTACTGGTGTATTTTGTCTATCGGTAATGATGGATTTTCCTTTAGTATTTCTTGGTCAATTTTGTGGGTTGTTGGTGGTTTTCTAGTGCATTCTGCTGGGTAAGTTGGTCTCCTAGCATTATCCTAAGAGATCTCTCATCCTTCCTATATTCGTTCATTTATAGTGGGGTCTGAGCAGTTTGGGTATTGTTGGGTTTATTATCTGGATCATTGCTGGGTTTATTTCTCCTATTATGTTGCTGGTCATTGCATTTTTCTTTGCTACTGCTTTTCTTTTTCTTTTTTGGTTGATCCAGTCTTTATTAGGTGGCCTAGCATTCATGTTTTGATTGTTCTTATGATGATGGGGAGCTGGAGGCAGTCTCTATTTCCTAGGCATGTGCTCGGGTGGCCGGTTTCTTGGGTTACCAGATTAATCATTCTTGCATTAATTATTGGTTGTGATCTTTGTTCATTTGGAATATGTTATTTTTTCATTTTATTCTACTGAGCTTGCTTGGAATCTGGGTAGTGGTCCTTATTGGCCCTTTACTATCTGTAACATGATTTATTGGTGGTATTTCCTTCCTATTATAGATTATGGTTTATTGTGCTATTGCTCTTGTGGCCTTAATCTTTTTTTGTAGAAGCTCACTAGTGCAAGTGATCGTGGTGTCAATTTTTTGGAATGGAAGTTGGATCTCATAGGTGTTATTTGCTGCCTTCCTTCTTTTTGGGTGCTCTAACTTGTGCACCATGGAATGTATCTAGGTGTTAATCTACTTTTTCCTAGTAGGGATCTTGAGCTCATAAGTTTTTTGGCTTTAATTTTGTAGCTCTTTTGAGTATTAGAGGGCTTGAGGCCTCTTTAAGGACTTTGTGCTTTTCTCCTATAATTAAGGCGTATGTCCCTCCTATATATATATATATATATATATATATATATATTATATATATATATACTTAGTGTTCATCTTTCAATAACAAATCTTCATCATCTTTAAGTACTCTGCTAGAGTTTTCGCCCTAACAGTCGCTCTTGGCTTTCCTGTATCTTTAGCCACTTCGTGGCCTCCTATTTCTTAGGGTTTCTACTCATCGTGTCGTCATCTTCTTCTTTTCCCCTTTCAATTGCCCTTCGCTTGGATGGTGTTGATTCAATTGGACGCCCTTGGTTTTTTGGATGGGTGGAAATCATCCCATTCATTTCTTGAAGCTTTATTAGAGTTTCTTTTTCTAATGAGTATTGAAAAAGTTTGAAATTGAATGCTTGATCCAAAAGTGTTTGTGTTTGAGTTTGATGAAATACTATTTGTGTTTGAGTTTTTAAAAAGTTTTATTTTTTTAGGAAAGATTAATTACGAGAATTTTTGTATTGAAATCGAATGTTTCATTATGAATGATATATCACCTCAAGAGGCAAACATATTGTTCCCTAATGGGTTCAAATTATAAAACTTTATGTTTATCCTGATTATCATAGTCAAACTCAAGGGAAGACAACATATATCTTGGAGGATCATAATGATGTTTGATTAAATATTTGACTCCAATAATCTAGATAAAGGATCATTAATTTCATAATCAAAATCAAAATAATAAAATGATATGTCTTTCTGGAGAAAGAAGATATCACTTATTATTAATAATTTGAAAAAGATAATAATGATCATTATATTTGATTTTTCCAAAGATAATTAATTAAATTTTTAAAAAGTTTAATTTTTAAAAATTCAATTTGGATTTCTAAATCTCCTACGAGCATAAGCCATTGTAGTTAATTACATCATAGGAAAACCAAAATTTCCTACGAGTACTCTCAATTAAAATAGCGGTAAAAATTTTATTTAAGATTTCAAAGCTTTATGTCAAAGGAGGTGAGGTTAAAAATTTAATAGGGATTGGATCATGGTTGAACACTTATTTATGGAGGTCAAAGGAGAAAGAGTAGGAGGCACCTAGGATTCTAAAACAATTCATAAGTGTCCAGTCTATCCGACGTGTTGTACTTAAATTTGATTAAAAGATATTTAAGTTTGAATAGTCAATTTTATTAGAAAGTTAGGATTAGATTGCTAGAGGTTGAGGTCTTATAGCCTGAACCTTTCTTAGAACCTAAGTCTAAATTGGGTACCAAAATTAGTGACCCGAACCTAGCTAATGTAATGTAGGATATGGACTTAACCTAGCTTAGGTTAGGGAGCCAGCTAAACTACCTAAGTGCTTTAAAATCATGAGTCTGATGTTTTAAGCAGGAGTGATAAGGACATTAATTAGATTAATTTTAAGAAAAGTGAGGTTGACATCTAGAGCAGATCCTAATTGGCCCCTTTGACTTATGTTGGGTATTGTTGCTTAAAGTAAATATAATTAAATTTTAGACTATTTTAATTGATTTTTAATGCAATGTGTGCTAGTTGACTCGATAAATGCTTAAAATTTTAATGAAGTAATTTTAAAAAAGACTTAAAAATATATTTTTCTCTAAAAGAATGTACATATTCCCATTGATAGATCTGCACCCTCATAGACCAGGTGATCTTCCAGAACCTACAGGTGAGCATGTGCCTAACAAAAGGAAAGAAAATGCAACAAATATGTACATGAGAACTTCCAGTGATCTCGAGCTTACTTCTTAATTTTTTTTAGAATCCAAAATTTCTTTGATGGCTTAATTTTTTTAATTTTTATTAAAGTAGAAATAGTTTGTTTATACCCTCACGAGCCTCTAATTTGATTTCAGGCTAGAACAAATACAACATGCAAGATCACCAAAAATTTATTAAAAGCAGGTAAATCCTATATCATAATCAACATCAAATAATGAACATTAATAAATAAATCAATTAAAATTTAATGTCCATAGGCAAATACCTTTTAATATTACAATCCAGAATTATAGAAAAGTAAAGTGGTTGGGTACCACTGACAATAAGTCTGGATTTTTAATCCTATGACTCAAGTGACTTTGAAAATGAGTCTTCTCATTATCCACTTCTTCATTCTTCTACAACCCCTTGGATCATTAAGTCCAAATATCAAAATGAAAAGAACCCCCCCTTAAAGGGGTGTTATCTTTTTTTCTTTGGATATTTTAAAATTATCCTAATTTGGATCTCTAAATAGAGATGGACTCTCCTCTAAAGGATGTTCTTTCTAGTGATTTCAAATTAGATGTTTAACATCCCATTTCAAATCACTTAAACATTACAACTCAATTGAATTTAAATTACATCAAATTATATTTAATATAAAAGAATAATTTTAGACTCAACAACCTGCAGGGTTATCCTAGAAATTAATATTTAAACAATCCCAAGAAGTTAATATTCAATTAAAAATTTAAATACTCAAATCACAATCACGCTTGATCATGCTCTTTTAATTTTAAAAGGGGACTTAAGCATTTCTGAAGCACCAATAGAAAATATCATTAATTAAAGTTTTATTATTTATTTGCCCCCTTTAATTTGAATGCCCAATATGAATATGACCACCTGTATAAGATTGAATTATTATAAATCATCCCTAACCTAATGATAGATCTAAAGCATAATTAATCACATTGTAGTGCCAAAATTAAATAAATAATCACCTCAACATCAATAAATAGCAGGTAGTGAAAGCTCGAAAACCCGATGCATAGTAGAAAAGTAAACACAGGCCTAGCCAGTGATTAGAGTTGGTTATCCTAACAAACAATTTAAAGTGTGTGGGGTAGGCTGTGTGGCTTAGATATGTCCTATATAAGATATTTGATTAAATTTGCTTAAGGTTTTGGTTGGTTAAAAGACTTAAGGGAATGTTTAATTAAAATTTAAATCTTAATGACTTAAGATTAATTTTAAGATATATTTTAAAGGTTGGGTGATTACTACCTTTGTTAAATGAGGGCCACAAAGTTTAATTCACCTTTCTTGGGGCTAAGTTAATAGCCTCGTAAGCCCGTGTTACCTAGTAGTAACTGATATAATTAAGTGTTTTGATTAATTGAGGCTTAAGGGGTTAGAAAAATTATATTGATTGGTTGTTGGTTTTAAGGTTAGATTAATGTTTTCTAAAATTTTAAATTAATTATTAAATTTTCTAGATTATTTTAATCATTTGATTAAGGGGTCTAAATTGACTTTTTCATTTAAAATAATTTCTTGAAAGTTATTATTTTTATGAAATATTACACCTTAAGATGATAAGTTATATTATAAGTTTGCTGGATATGGATTTTTCTACTTGTAGATATGATGGTTTGATGTTTTAATTTGTTTTTTGACTTAAATTTGATTAAATTGTTGTCTTTTTTATTTTGATTATTTTTTGAAGGATTTAAATTTTTAATAAATATTAGATTTTCATATAAGTTGAATTCCTTTGAGTTTGATCAATTTAAAATTTTCTAGAATTAGTTTTGATTTTTCAAAGTTTGAGTATTTATTTAAATTTTTAAATTGATTTAATTAAGTGGCTTTTCATTGATTTGAATCTAAATGAACTCTAAACTTTTTGAAATCACCTCCAAAGATCATAAATGATCTAAGGAGGGATTATCAAGTGTTTGAAAATTTTAATTATTTTTAATCAATCAAATTAATTAAATATTTAATTTCAATTAAAATTAAATTAAACTTAAATATGAAATCAAATCAAAAGAATTTTCATTTTCTTAGTTGAAAATTAAATTATGGTTAGTTTGAAGTATTATATGTAATTTTTAGATTTAAATTTGATATATTAAATTTTTTGAAAGTTTTTAATGGTTAGTTAAAGAATTAATTAATTAAATATCTTTATAATTTTTAAAATCAGTGAATATTTTTCTATGGGTTGTATGTGTCACTAAGTTTAAGTGGTTCAAATTTCAAATTAATAGGAGGTGTATCCTATTTTCTAGTTTTGTTTTAAAGTTTTCTAGACATGGGTCCTTAATTATTATCTTTAACAATGTCACTAAGTTTTATGAGCTTAAATCAATGTCTCAACAAACTCATGGCATACATGAATAAGTTGCAATCATAATCACAATCAAGATCTTAGATATAGGAGAGCCTAAGACTAAGTGGTGTGTGCACTCTAAACATGCAAATAAAGCTTAATCAATTGATAGATTAATCAATGAATAATTAACAAATTAATTACTCGTTGATTAACCACCGCTAGCTACTAATGCTATTCATTTAAGCTCAAGCTATGTTTAATAATCAATGGAGTCTCTCAAAGCTCAAAGATTTAAAAAACATATAATTTTAATATATATATATATATATATATATATATATATATATATAATCTTTGAAATTAGCAATTTAATATCATAAAAAAATTCAAAATATTTTAGAGTGATCCATAGTCATTTAAATTTTTTAAAAATAAATTTTAAATTTAAAATAAAAATATATTTATAAATATTTAAAATATTAAAATAATTTAATTATTTAAAATAATTAAAGTTTTTTAAATCTTATAAAAATTAATTTGTATATTTTGATTTATTTTTTTTAATTGTGTATGAATTTTTGAAGTTTAATGTTAATTAAAATATTAAATTAATTTAAAATTTTATATTTAAATATTATAATTACATTAAATTAAGTCTTGTTATTTTTTGAATTTTTAAAATTATTTAAAATAATGTTATTTTATTTTAGATATTTCAATTGAAGTTAATTAAATATTAAATAAATATTGAATAATTTAATTAATAAAAAATTAAAATGTAAAATTTTACTTTAAATGAAATATTTTAAATAATACTTTTAATTATTTAAATTTTTTAAATAATTTTTAATTAATCTTAAATTTAACAGAAAATTTAATTTTAATTTTAAATTAAATATTAATTAAATATCAAGATTAATTAAATAATTTAAAGTATTACAAAAATAAATTAAATAAATTTTAAATTAAAATGATTAAAAAGTTTCATTAATTTTATTAAAATATTTAAAAAAAGATTTTAATTTTTAAATGTAAAAAATTTAATATTAAGTTAAATAGTAATTAAATATCAAAGATACAAATTATTTAAATGAATTAAAAGATATTATGTATTTAAAAAAAAAATTAATTTAAAAAAATTAAAATATTTTACTCATTTAATCAAAATATTATGAGACTTAAATAATTGAAGTGTTATTTAGGATACATTGGAGGAGGTTCTGAAGTTTGATTTTGATAGGCCAAATTGAAGTTTAAAGAAAACTCCAAAATTTTCTTTAATAGGCATTTTGGTCATTTTGATCCCTGGTCAAATGGGGTTTAAAGTTCCACCAAAATGCAATTTAATACTTAACATATTGTAATCATGGGTTTGGATATGATCAGGGGGTTTGGACAACGCTCCATAGTCAAGATCCTCTGAGTGGTAAGCCTAGTGGCATAGGCCATAAATATTTGAAGGATTTACAACCTTTGGAAATAGATTTAGTTTATGAGGCTAGAGACCTTAGAATGGGCTTAAATTTGGAGGGTTACCTCTAAATACATGTCCTATCAATATGTAATTGATTTACTCTGAATTAGAGGTTACTTGATTGAGTTTTGAAGCATTTAAAAAATCCCTTGAAAAGGCTTTCAGGACCTAAGCCTTTTGCCTTAGATTTTGATTTGAATTTTTTGATTTGATCTAGATTTTGGGTTTGAATGATTTGAATTGAATTATCTAAATTATTTTTTATCATTTGAGTGATCATAAATGATTGGATAGGATTGAGTCCAGATCAGGGGCAGGCTCAAGGTTTGAAGTCTAGATTTGATTGGAGTTTGAATTGAATTGAGATCTGGATTGTCTTGAGGTCAAGTTTGATTTAAAGTTTGGATTGGTCTAAGATCTAGGTAGATCTAAGGACCTAGATTCTGGAAGAATATTATGGTTTAAAATCTAAGAGAATTCTAGAGTCTAATAAGTCTTAGGGTATGGTGTCTAGAGAAATCCTAGGACCTAGATGGATCCTAAGGTCTAGATTAGTCTAGAGGAATCCTAGGGTCTAGATAAATCCTAAGATTTGGATTCTAAAAGGATACTAGGGTCTAGGTAGATCCTAAGGTCTAGATAGATCATTGGGTTTGAAGTCTAGGAGGATCCTAGAGTTTAGAGTGGTCTGGTGGCTAGACTGGTCTGGGGTCAAGATTGATATGGAGTCTAGAAAAAGTCCTCATATAAAAATAAGGTTAATAAATGGACCCCCAATGTGTGTAATAAAAAGAAGTTTTATTATATATATTGATTTTTATTGAATTGGAAGGTCAAGTCTGGAGTTTTGATCCAAAGGGAATAAAAAGTTTATCCCTGGGGAATTGAGGTTTGAATTAATATTAGGGTGGTGCCATGGATGGCGTACTCTACCACTATCTAGTTTAATCCAAAGGGAAGGAAAAAATCTATCTTTGGAGAATAAGAAAGCATGGGTGATCATATAGGAAGGAAGAATACCTAACTACAAAGGATCAAGTTTGTGTTTTGATTCTAAAGGAAGGAAAACCTAACCATAAATAATTGAATTTTTAATAGATACTAGGGCATTGCCATGAAGGAGGTACTCTACCACTAGTGGGTCTACTCTTAAGGGAAGAAGATATTTAACCCTAAGGAAAGGATGTTAATTATGGAATTTGAATTGACACTAGGGTAGTGCCACGAAGGCCATAATATAACACTAGTAGATTTGGTCATAAGGGAAGGGATTACCTAAACCCTAAGGAAGAGAAGTTTGGATGATTGTATAGGAAGGAAGAACTCTTAATTATAGAGGATAAAATTTTAATTGATATTAGGGTAGTGTTATAAGGGGCATACTCTACCACCAGAAGATCTACTCCTAAGGGAGGAAAGAATATAACCTTAAAGAGAAGAAGATTGAATGATCGTATAGGAAAGAACAACTCCTAACTACAGGGGATTGAGTTTGAATTTAATACTAGGGTAGTGCCAGAAGGGGTGTACTATACCACTAGCAGATCTAATCCCAAGAAAATGAAGAAGTACCTGTTCTTAAGGAAAATATGAGGGAATTCAATAATTTGAAGTTGAAATTGAAATTGGTGAGTCTAATCCTATGGGAAAGAGAATACCTAACTTTAAGGAGAAGAAGACTGGACGAACTCATGGGGAGAAAGCATTGCTTGTCATAGGAGATTGGGCCAAGAATTTTAAATTTTGAAACTAGTATGGTGCCAAAAAGGGTGTGCTCCATCACTAGTGGATCTAATCCTAAAGAGAGAAAGTACAATGACTCACATCTATCCTTAAGGAAGAAAGAAACTAGAGGACCCTGTGGGAAGGAATCATTGCTTTCTACAAAAGATCAAATCTGGATTTTAAAATTAGGATAGTGCCTTAGAGGGAATGGACCATCATTAAAGGATTTGAACTTGAATGGGGATTATATTCCCAAATAGAGAAACTAGGAAGGCGCCACAAAGGGCGTGCTCCATCACTAGTTAATCTAGTCCTAAGGTAAGAAAGCACGATGACTCATATCTAACCTTATGAAAAAGAAGACTAGAAGATCTTGTGGGAAGGAAGCATTACTTCCCACAGAGGATTTAGTTTGAAGTTTACAACTAGGACGGTGCCATACAGGGCATGCTCCATAACTAGAATGTCTAATCCTAAAGAGAGAAAGCATGATGACTCACATTTATCCTTAAGGAAGAGAAGACTAGAAGATCTCATGGGAAGGAAGCATTTCTTTCCATAGAGGATTGGATCTGGGTTTCTTCTTCTAATAAGTATCCAGATTTAAAACCTACAACTCATCACGGGTTATTGACATTGTGGATTTTTGAAGTTGAAGTCTTGGCTCTTGCCAAGCCTTTTGAGTTTGCTCTAGTGGGTAAATTTTTTATTCGTAGACCCTCACTTGAAGTGAATCTTAAGTTTTTCTTTAACCTTAGGCTAATTGGTGAATGTTATGTGACTATTTTAGATTCAAGGCATGTTTTAATAAAACTGCATAACAATTTGGATTATAGTAGGGTTTTTCCCATCGTTCTTATTTTGTTACAAGTTGTTACATGAAATTGTTTAAATGGTTGTCTTTTTTTGAAATCTCAATGGAGTCTCCGATCATTCCAATTTGGGTTTCCTTCCCAACCTTAGGCCACACCTTTTGTCACCTTAGATTCTTTGTGGTTTAGGCTCCATATTTGGATGACCTTTAAAAGCTGATCATGCTACCATTGGTTGCTCGTGGCTATCTATTACCCAAGTACACGTCAAGTTGGATATCTCTAAATCATACCCTAAGTATGTTTGGATTGGTCCGAATAATTTAGGTTACATTCAACAAGTTGTTTTTGATGAGTTTACACAATTTTGTGATCATTGCAAATCCCTGGGTCATTTTTTTTTTTTAAATTATTATTTTCTTTACCCTCATTCCTATAAGAGGCCTCTGATTGTGGTTGATCCTACTTTTATTTCTATGGGGAATATTGGTTCTTCCCAGGCACTTTTTAGGAAGCTGCTTATGTTATAACTTTTGACCCTTTGATGAACCATTCCAATATTCCTATACCTTATATTCAAAATTTGGTTAATGGGATTGATTCCCAGGTTAATCATGGCATTGTTGGTGTTAATATGGAAATTCCTATTAAATTTCCTGTTATGCGAATGTTAGTGAGGCTGATGGGGATAATCTCTTAGAGGTTGCTCTGCTAGTTAGTGGAGTTTCTTACCCGTCGCCTGTTACGGTATTAGTGGCTCCTTCATGTGGAATTAATGAGGATGGTTTTGGGGATACTGAGCCGCATCATTACTTGGTATATTCATTCGCTAGTCCTATTGTATCTACTGGCTCTAATGTGGATGCCAATGATGCTAAACATGTGAGTTCTGATGATTCTGTTGACTGTGATTTGGTTTGACTTATGGGTGGGATTTCTCCTATTGGGAGTAGTGATGTAGCTAATGTCTTGGTTACTCCTACCCGATTTAGTCCTTTGTTGCCCAAGGGTGATGTTTAGGTGGCTAAGACTATTTTTGATGTCCCTCTGATTAATTTATTTCGAGTGATGCTTTGTTAGCTCAATTTTCTTATAAATCAAGGGAGAAGGAGGTGATGAATGGTGATTGGTTTGATGATGGCACTTCCTCAGCAGGTGGGAGGAAATGATTAAGAATGGTATGGAGTCTCAGAATAATTTTGATTTAAGTATACTTCAAATTTCTTATGTTGGTTTCTTTAAAAAGAGTGGTAAGCAAAGAAAACAAAAATATAAAAAGAATTAATTTCTCTCTTTGTGTTGATCTCCTATTGGTGTTTGTAAGGCTGGGGCTATTTATCATTATTAGTTATTGGGGGTGCTACTCTTACTCATTTTGGTTGGACTGTTTTGGGGAGTTTTTTGGTTTGGCCTTCACTAATAGAGGTCCGGGCAATGATGAGGTAGTTTTCTTATTTATTAACACCTGGATGTCTGTGGCATGTTGGCAACCTTTAGGTTATTTCTTTTGCTCTGTTTGGTGGCCTTGTTGGTGTGGACATTTGCTTGCTTCCTCCTCTAGATGGTCCTTATTTAGCTGCTGGGTGGTGGTAAAAAGATAATTTCCAAGGACTAAGCCTGACTTACTTTTGAATTTTCCATTGCTTGTTGTATCCTTTATGCTGTTTTTTTGTATTGTATTTTTGACTTTGTCCTTGGTAGGACTTGTACCCATTTTATTTATGTTAACACAGAAGCCCCTTTGTGGGTTTTATCTCTCTTTCTCTCTCTCTCTCTCTCTTCTGTATATATATATATATATATATATACTACTTCAACCCCTTGTAAACATAATAGATAAATTCTCAGCACATTGCACTTTCACTAACCCTCCTACTTTCTCTTTGGAAATAATGGTGCTCACTTTCTTTTTTATAATTTTAATTGGGATAGGGTGCATATGAGTATATACAATGGACTTATATAAGTCTTCCATTTTAGTTATATGCCTAGTGTATGATAAATATTACATAGAAGGAACAAGTTGAAAAAGGCTGGTGAGTTAATTTATAATAATAATTTGTAACATAATAAAATTATTTCTTTAGTTTAAATATTGATCCACAATTACAAATGTATTTATTGGTTTTAACAAATATATTTTCCTCTGAGCAACTTGTTGATGTTCCAGCACAACAACTTCTATGATATATCTCCAAAGAACTCAACACATCTTTTATTGCCTCATAAACTTAGTATTATAATGATATGACATATTCAATTGTAGTGTATTAGGCTGGGGAATTTCTATTCGGAGCAATAGCCTCAAAATGCATTACTTCCTTCTTCAGTCTTCTTAATTTCTTTTCCCCTGATAGCCTATCCCATTAGTAACTAAATTATATTTTCTTATATTCAACCAAGTCAAGTATCTTAATAAAAATTTATCATGGTTGAGAATGACATCATTTATAAAGATATGTAAACCAAGATTTCAGGCATTATCCTTCTAAATACACTTCATGAATACTTTGTAATAACCTAAAAGTTTATAATGATTTTTAAAGTTAATGCATCGTGTATATATTTCTTACATTACATAGATTAATGCATTTCATATATGATATTTACTTACATTACATAAAGAAAATGATATGACTAATATAAGATAAATGTGAAATTTACATGTAAGCAAAGAATACTATTTATTAATATTAAAATTAATACAGTTTGGCTCTTAAAACATTACTATCCTTTACATGAGGGTGGGCCAATGTGATTTTCTTAAAATACATGTTTGTAGTGTAATCTAGTTGTAGCTAGTAACTAATTGATCAAATTACACCTACGGGCAGAGGGTGATAAGTCTTAATGATTTATTGAAAGACACTTGTGAATTGACTAAATATTTATAAATAATGATGGTAAGATCAGGATTGATGATTAACTAATCAACAATTGGGGTTGAATAAAAAAATATACTAACTAGTTAACAATTAGGGTTAAAGATGGTGAAAACACTACATTAAGGCTTGATGCCCTACCTTGTTATTCATAATCACATTCATGATTGTATTTACATGATAATATATGAGTGAATTGATAGGTGGAACCTGCATTGATAATGATATAGCATGTTATAGCATATGATAGGGACATTTATAAATATTCATAGATATACGAAGACATCATATTGATATAGCATGCAAATATGGCATATTGATAGACAACTATACATGACATAAAAATTAATTGAAGCTTATGATAGACCATCGACACAAGTATAATTGATAGACAATTAATTCTTATTTCCTTACATAATACTTATTATCATTGATAGTATTTTTATAGATTTTCTTATAGATTGATAGAATCCTTTGGCTTATTGAATTATCTGGCTTTATGGATCATATTTGTAATACCCGATCATACCAAAGGAAATACCATAGAAGCCAGATGGGGTTGTCATTTTGTTTCCATGAGAAGATAAAGAACTAGTTACCATCAGTTGGAGTCAAAGAGGTTGAAAGGAAAAAGGTATCATTTGGCTTGAGGCATCAGTGAATCATTAAACTCTATAAATTGCAAAGAGGGAGGGTCAAGGGGGGGGGGGAGAGAGAGAGAGAGAGAGAGAGAGAGAGAGAGAGAGAGAGAGAGAGAGAGAGAGAGAGAGAGAAAGAGAAAGAGAGAGAGAGAAAGAGAGAGAGAGAGATGTTGAATCTTGATTAGGTTGTTGAGCCTAAGCTATTATCCCAAAGTTAACCAAAAGGTGGGGGTGAATTGGTAATTTAAAAAACTCTTGGTGAATTTTTGAAAATTGATTTATAATTTTATCACAAAAGATTTTTCAACCAAAAAACATTAAAGTGCATAAAATAAAAAAGTAGAAAATAAAAGAGAATAAAAGAACACCAAGTTTTATAGTGGTTTGGTCAAACACAACCTGCATTCACTCCCTTAAGACTCCCTCTTCAGGTATTGCACTATTACCAAAGTAACTCTCCTTTTGCCCCCACAGTAAGGCGGAGAAGCCTTCACAATTTTCCTCTCTTCCACCAATCCCCGATGCTGCAGAGAATCGTTATCCTTTCATACCCTCCAAGTGTTGGCAGAGAACCTTCATCCTTTTAGACCCTCTAAGTGTCGGCAGAGAACTGGCGTCCTTTCACACCCTCCAAGTGTTGGCAGAGAACTATCGTCTTTTCACACCCTCCAAATGTCGGTAGAGAACCAAAGTCCCTTTTCACCCTTTTGGTGAAGGTAGAGAACCCGCATCCTTTTTCACCCTCCTGGTGAAGGCAGAAAAGCCACGACCGATATTGAAGAACTTCACTTAAGAGCTTTCAGAGGAGATGGACAGAAACTTGAAGGAGTCAAAGAGATCCTCGCTTTGGGCAACCTTGTGAATCCCTCATAACTCCCTCACTTGATCTCTCACATTTCACTCTCATAATCTCTCCTAAACACTCACACTCAATGACCACTCTCAAGAGAAATTCACAACAAAGGAATTTTGTGATAGTTTTTAGGACTCCTTATATAGAAAGGACATGAAAAACCATCTAAAAACTAATAAATGTAAGAAAAATATCCTACGATTGTACTGTACATGCATATGTTGTCCCGATTGAATGAATAATGTCCCGTACAAATTAGCCATACGAATACATAGTTTTCCCGTATGAACACATAGTGTCTCGTACAAATCGCTCGTACAAATGCATAATGCCCCATGTAAACACATAGTGTGTCATACGAATCACTCGTACAAATGCATAGTGTCCCATACTAATTGTCTGTACGAACCAAGTTCGTTTGGGACGAACAGTATGAAAATTTTCAAAATTTGTCTGTATGAAACGCCAGGATGAAATGAGCGAGAATGGACCCAAGATGTTCGTCCTTATATAAAATTGGGATCATCCTGTACGAGCCATACTTAGAAAAAAAATTTCACGCGAGAACAAAATAGAGGTGTTCATCCCTGTATGAAAATTTTGATCTTCCCGTACGATCTTTGTCCGAGAATAAAATAGAGGCGTTCATCCATGTACGAAAATTTTGATCGTCCCGTATGATCTTCATCCGAGAAAAAAATAGAGGCATTCATCCCTATACAAAATTTTTGATCGTCACGTACGATCTTCATCCGAGAACAAAACAGAGGTGTTCATCCTTGTATAAAAGTTAGGATCATCTCGTATGAACCATACTTAAAAAAATATTTTCATTTCTGTTCGTTCAACTACTCGTTGGGGAAAATAACTAACCAGATCATCACGTATAAAGTGATATCGTATAATACGATTAGTTTAACAAATATGAATTTTAAAGTCTCCCCCGATGTGTGTGTGTTTAGTTACTCAATTACAATCACACTATCTCAGATTCAATAAAATGAAAAATACATACTTCAATTACAATAAACTCTAAACTAATCTTGATTAGAAGTTTTGAATAATCTAGAGTATGATTTCCTTGAAATGTTAGTACACACAAGAGTAAAATAATTCTTTCAAAATATGTAGGAGAAATAATAATCAAAACAATAATATTTAGAATTATTAAAAATATATAAGTTGCAAGAATATCAAACATGCAAAACTAAGTAGCAACAATCTAAATAATCTCCCCGTTTTTGATGATGGCAAAATAATTATTATTTGAATAAAATTGAAAATTCTAAATTTCTCCTTAACTCGCCCTAAATGAAAAAGCATGTGAATATAAGGGAATTTCTATTAAGTACAATCTATTTTTTAATTTTTCCTAAAAATCACAAAACACTCCAAACAGTAATAAAAATACTTCAAATAGAAAAAAATAAAAAATTAAAACAACTCTATCAAACACTAAAAAAAAATTGCAAATAAATAAATAAATAATATTTCTCCTCTTTTTTGATAACCAGAAAAAGAAGGAAGAAGAAAAACACAAGGAAATGAAAGAAGTCATATGAGAAACCTTTGATAACTGATCTTGAAAGAGATTGAATTATAATTACAATGATAAGATTAATATTTATTAGAGAAAATTAAAGATTCATAACATTTAAATTAAAATATAATATATACAAGTTAAATATATCAAGGTCATGGAACAATCTAAATAATTAGATAAGGAGAATTATTGCAAAAGTGGCAAAATGAAGATTAATTAAAGTCAATTTTCAATACAAAATTTAATTGAATATTATATTGATTTGAATTTGAAGATTAAAAGATAGAGGAAAGAACAATTATCAATACATTTATTTGGCAACATTGTGCATCTTTTCAAATGTTTGTGGCACACATTATGCATCTTTTTGTATTTGGGCTAATTTTATGCTTCTTTTCAATTTGTGAACCATTGCACATTCTTTTAATTTTTGTACATTTATATAATTCTCAATTTTTTAATTGATCTTTTCAAAATCAGTAATCTAAAAACACAAACTTCTCTAAGTATAAAGGTAATTATATTAAAAAGAAAAATAACAAATAATAAGACATCAAAATCATAATAATCATATTAAAATTTTGTATGTCTAAAAAGAACATGAGATTAATACCCTTCACTTGATCGAGTTATAAATTAAGTTTTATTTTTTAAAAAATATATTTCCTAATGAAATTAATTTTTGTATTACTTTTCAAATTATAATACTTTTTAGATCAATTATGTCAGGATTATCATATAGGCAAACTAGCATTTCAAATATAGTACGAAAACAACTAAACAAAATAAGATATTTTTATTGATATCAATTTTAAAAAGGTGATACAATGAAGCACAATAAATATCAATACATAAAACTAAAAAAAAGACAACATAATAGAAAGTATAGAAAATACTATAATTATCACATCACATTACGAAGAACTCGCAAAGACAACATGTATATCTATAGATATGAGGGGCGCTGGTCTGGAGGAGGTGGCTGGTTGAAGATAGTAAAATAGTTATTCATCATAGCCACATTGGTATTCACCGAGTTGAGCTGACCTCAAATCAAACCCATGTTCTATTGGTATTATACATCCTACTATTTTAGATCAGTCTATATTTGATCAAAGCATTGTTCAAAATAACTCTCTAGTTGGTCAAAATACTGGACCATCTCCTGAAAGTCAGGTCCATGAGTAGGCGCAGGTGCAGGTGCAGGTGGTCCCCCTTCTCCTTTAGAATCCTCACTTGTATCATTTCTCCTCAAAAGTGCTCGAAATGAAGCATCAGTGAAGTAGATAGGCATTTCAAGTTGAGGATCAAGATGAACAAGATTGTAATTCTACTCAAGGATATAGGTCACTAGATGTCCTAAAGCAATATTTTTCTTCCTCTTATGCAAGACATTTCCAATTATTTTAATACCAATTATTGAGATAGTTGCTACTTAATTTTGCATGTTTGATATTCTTGCAACTTATATATTTTTTATGATTCCAAATATTATTATTTTAATTATTATTTCTCCTAATATATTTTGAAAGAATTACTTTGCTCTTATGTGTACTAACATTTCAGGGAAATCATACTCTAAATTGTTGAAGACTTTAAATCAAGATCAGTTTATAGTTTATTGTAATTGAAGTCGATAATTCCCATTTTATTGAGTCTAAGAGAGTGTGATTGTAATTGAGTAACTAAGCACACACAGAGTGGGGAGAGTTTAAAATTCATATTTTTTAAACTGATCGTACTGTACGATATCACTTTGTACGAGATGATTTGGTCAGTTATTTTTCCCAATGAGTAGTCGAACGAATATAAATGAAAATATTTTTTCTAAGTATGGTTCGTATAGGATGATCCCAATTTTCATACAGGGACGAACACCTCTATTTTATTCTCGGATGAAGATCGTGTGGGACGAGCAAAATTTTTGTATAGGGATGTACGCCTCTGTTTTGTTCTCGGATGAAGATCATATGGGATGATCAAAATTTTTGTACAGGGACGAACGCCTCTATTTTATTCTCGGATGATGCTCATACGGGATGAACGAAATTTTTATAAAGGAACAAACGCCTATATTTTGTTCTTGCACAAAATTTTTTTCTAAGTATGGATCGTATGGGATAATCCCAGTTACATACAAGGATGAACATCTCGGGTCCGTTCTCACTCATTTTATCCTAATGTTTTATACAGACAAAATTTGAAAATTTTTGTACTGTTCATCCCAGACAAACTTAGTTCATACGGATGATTCGTATGGGACATTATGCATTCATATGAGTGATTCGTATGATACACTATGTGTTTGTACGGGGACACTATGCATTCATACAAGCAATTTATATGGGACATTATGTGTTCGTACGTGAATACTATATATTTGTATGGATAATTCATATGGGACACTATTAATTCATACGAGATGATATGCGATCATACAGTACGATCATATGACAGTTTTATTATAATTTTCAATTTTTAGATGATTTTTCTTGTCCTTTTTATATGAGGAGTTCTAAAAACTGTCACAAAATGCCTTTGTTATGAATTTCTCTTGAGAGTGGTCATTGAGTGTGAGTGTTTGGGAGAGATTGTGAGAGATCAAGTGAGGGGGGTTGCCAGGGATTCACAAGGTTGCCCAAAGCAAGGATCTCTTTGACTCCTTCAAGTTTCTATCCATCTCCTCTAGAAGCTCTTAAGTTAAGTTCTTCAACATCGATCGTGGGTTCTCTTCCTTCACCAGGAGGGTGAAAAAGGATGCGGATTCTCTACCTTCACTATGAGGGTGAAAAAAGACGTCGGTTCTCTGCTAACACTTGGAGGGTGTGAAAGGATGATGGTTCTCTATTGATACTTAGAGGATGTGAAAGGATGTTATTTCTCTGCCGACACTTGCAGGATGTGAAAGGATGACAGTTCTCTATTGATACTTGGAGGGTATGAAAAGATGACAATTCTCTGCAGCATTGGGGATTGGTGGAAGAGAGGAAAATTGTGAAGGCTTCTCCGCCTTGCTGTGGGGGCAAAAGGAGAGTCACTTTAGTAATAGTGTAATACCTAAAGAGGGAGTCTTCATTGAGTGGATGTAGGTCGTGTTTGATCGAACTTCTATAAAACTTGGTATTCTTTTATTCTCTTTTATTTTCTGCATTTTTATTTTATGCACTTTAATGTTTTATGGTTAAAAATCTTTTGTGATAAAATTATAAATATATTTTCTAAAATTAATCCAAAGTTTTTTAAATTACCAATTCACTCCTCCTCTTGGTTAGCCTTGGGACAATAACTTTGGCTTAACAACCTAATCAAGATTCAATAAGAGAGAGAGAGAGAGAGAGAGAGAGAGAGAGAGAGAGAGAGAGAGAGAGAGAGAGAGAGCTTGGGAGAGAGCGACGAATGGGCTAGGGTATGAGTAAAGAGTAAGAGGTTAAGTTCTATTTATAATTTTTCATTATATTAATATATATATATAATAATATATTAAAATATATAATTATAAATAGATATATATAATATATATTATATTAATGAATATTAAAGGCAAAGGAATTATAAATAATTATAATAAGTTTAATTAACAAATTCATATTTCAACAATGAGAATATAATGGAACAAAATTTTTTATTCCTAAATTTATTAACTAAATGTGATAATCTATTTAAGCTTAATTTAATAATAAGTAAAAAGAGAAAAATAGCAAAATTAATGAGAATTAAATAAATATAGATTTTATTTGAAATTGATAAATAAAAAATTAAATTAAATGAGTAAATAAAGAAAGTATAGTTGAATAAATATATATATATATTTATATATATATTATATATAATATAATATTAATTGACGACTATTTAAAATTTAAGTTCAATTATTAAAATAAAAATAAATATAGAGAGTGCGAGAATAGGAGATATTTCTTTTTATTAAAATTAATAAATAGGGTATGTTAAGTTTAATTAAGAAGTTAGTAAATATGGTAATATTACAAATTAATGATAATTAAATCATAGTTCATATACATAAATGTTAAAGGAGGATATTAAATTTTTTTATTTAAAAATAAGAACTATTTAAGTATAATTAATAATTAATTAGAGAAATATATGATATATATAAGTTAAAATAATCTTATAAAATCATGTATTATTATAGGTGTTATTTTATAGAAGTTAGGCAAAAACATTAAGAGCGAGGAATCCTAATCAAAGTGAGTACTCATGTATTTTAATTACAGTAATAATATTTTTTTCTCTTACATATGATGCATCAAATAGTGGTATTATTTAATTGCTTGTTATTAATGTTCTATTAATTAATGTTATATTCTTTTTGTTTACTAAAGATAAATTATCATGCTAAATAGGGAAGACTTAAATTCTATATCATAGAGATGTCATATATCCTATATAATGATGTATATTATATAAATAAATATGAAATAATACAGATAATATAAATGATATAGAATGCTTGCATATGCATATTGATTGGTGGAGCACATCCCATTATGATATTGGCTGGCGACACAATATGCCCATGCATATTAATGAAAAAAAAGGAAAAGAAAAAGGAGTACCTTCATTGTTACTAATTTAGACGGTGGCTCATGTGATGGTTGTTGAGATAGTTGCTACTTTGTTTTTGCATGTTTGATATTCTTGCAACTTGTATGTTTTTTAAGTTTCCAAATATTATTCATTTGATTATTATTTCTCCTAACAAATTTTGGAAGAATTATTTTTCTCTTGTGTGTACTAACATTTCAGAAAAATCATACTCCGGATTGTTGAAGTCTTTAAATCAAGATCAGTTTAGAGTTTATTATGATTGAAGTCTATATTTTTTATTTTATTGAGTCTGAGAGAGTGTGATTGTAATTGAGTAACTGAGCACATACACACCGGGGGAGAGTTTTAAAATTCATATTTTTAAACTAGTCATATTATACGATTTCATTTTGTATGAGACGATTTAATCAATTATTTTTTCTCTAATGAGCAATGGAACGAGCAGAAATGAAATTATTTTTTCTAAGTATGGTTCATACGAGATGATCCCAGTTTCATATAAGGATGAATGTCTCGAGTTCGTTCTCAAGAATTGAACTTACGGGATGATCAAACCTTCGTACAGGGATAAACATCTCAATTTTGCTTACGCACAAAAAAATTTTCAAAGTCCTAATCGTACGGGACGATCTCAGTTTTCATACAAGGATAAATGCCTATGTTTTGTTCTCAAATGAAGATCATATGAGATGATCTTAATTTTCATATATGGATGAGCGCCTCTATTTTGTTCTCGTATGAATTTTTTATTCTAAGTCTGGACCGTATGGGATAATTCCCGTTTTCATACCAGGACAAACGTCTCGGGTCTGTTCTCACTCATTTCATCTTGATGTTTCATACAGATGAAAATTGAATTATCTAACTGTTCATCTCAGATGAACTTAGTTCATGCCGGATGATGATCGGGTACATAATAATTTCATACTAATTCATAATAGGTATGTACGAACATATAATTGTACTATACGATCATGTATGCTCTAAATTGAAAAATTCAATTTTTTGGACTATTTTTCATGTCTTTTATATAAAAGATCCACTAAAATTGATGTGAAGGAGTCTTGTCTACAAGATTTTTCATGGGCAATTGAAGGAGAGAGTGTGAGAGAGTGTTTGAGAGAGATTTCTTGGAAGTGGAGTGTGAAGGTTCACAACATTACTCAAAGGTAAGGATCTCCTTATAATTATGGTTATCACTCCTCTTGTCTTTCCAGATTGCTCATGAGAAGATTTTTCGATAAGATCTAGTTCTCTACTGATATTTGGGAAGTGTGAAAGGATGAAGGTTCTCTACCTACACTTGGAGAGTATCAAAGAACAAAGGTTCTCTGCCTACACTTAGAGAGTATGAACAGCCGACGGTACTCTGCCTACACTTAGAGGGTGTGAAAGGATGACGGTTCTCTGTCACACCAGGAATTGGTGGAAGAGAGTTTTTGTAAAGGCTTCTTAGCCTTACTGTGGGGGCAAAATGAGAGACACTTTTGGTAATAGTAAAATACCTAAAGAGTGAGTCTTTAAGGAGTGGATGTAGGTCGTGCTTGACCGAATCACTATAAATCTTTAAGTTATTTAAATTCTACATTTTATTTACTACAAATTATTTTTCTGTGGTTGAAAAGTTTCATTTAAAAAAACTTTAATTAACTTGCTTTGTGAATCAACCAGTTTCACTTTAAAATCAAAGATAATTTTTAAAAGTACCAATTCACCCCTTTCTTGGTTAGCCTTGGGACATTAACTTAGGTTTTGAAAGTTTGTTAGGGATATTAAGCCCTTATGAACTGGCCCAAGGCTAACCAAGAGGGGGGGGGGGGGGGGGGGGGAATGGGGTAGGGGGGGGGGGAGGGGGTGAATTGGTATTTTAAAAAATTATTTAAGCAAAGCACAACAATCATAAACCAAAATCACCACATAAATCAAAGTGCGAAAAAATAAATGTGAAAATAAAAAATAAAGAAAGATCACACCAAATTTATAGTGGTTCAGTCAACTCGACTTACGTCCACTTCCTAGAGGCGCCCTCCAGGTATTGCACTACAAATGTGACTCTCCTTTTGCTCCCACAGCAAGGCAGAGAAGCCCTTACAAAACCTCCTTTTCGCCAACCCCGGTGAGGCAGAGAACCTAACTCCTTTTGCTTCCTCTTGAAGTAGGCAGAGAACCCAACTCCTTTTGCTTCCTCCTGAAGCAGGCAGAGAATCTCGATTGATTGCTGAAGCTGACCTCTCTCAGCCCTTCCAAGATCAAGAGACTATGGTGGAAGATGAAGTGAAACAATGCTTGGAGCAACCCTTGTGAATTCCCCCTCACAAGCTCCCCCTCACAAAATCCTCTCTCTCTCCCTCTCTCTCTCCTCTAGGCTCTCTCAGGTCAAGACAGTAGAAAAAGACCTTAAGCATGAGAAAATTCAAGTCCTTTAAATAGAATTTTAAGAAAGACATTATCATCCAGGATGATATTTTTATCGTCCTGTACGATCAGTACAAATTAAGCTCAATCAGTTGGGATGATTTGGGATGATTAGAAGAAAATTTGTTATATCATCCAGGCTGATATCATATCATTCTGGACGATTAGTTCAAATATGAGGAACATCATCCTGAACATTGCCCTAAATAGATTTTGGCCGATGTCAATTGTCCAGACCATCATCCTGGCCGATCTTGCGATTGGCCCAGCCGATGTGATCGTATCAATCAGCCTTAATTGCTTTTCATAATTACCAGATTAATTTAGGCATAATTATACTACATCGTCTAGGCCGATGTTGAGTTTGTCCTGGCTTATGTTTTAAAATTAAGAATACCTAAATTTATCATGGTGGATGATTCTTTCTGATTTGAGCCTATCATCCTGGCCAATACAAGGATTATTCAGGACAATCTGTTAAATGATGGCTGCCTTAATGAGATGCCTTAATTAGGGTTTTTATTTTTAGTCTGATCGTTCTGGCTGATATTGTCATCATCCAGGCCGATGTTCTCAAAATAAAAAACAACAGAAAAACCCTCAAGTGTGTGTGCAAGGTTACTTAGCATTAGGAACCACTTTTATAATCGACTCAAGAAAGGAAAAAATACAGACTTGACTCAACCTAAATCTACCCGATCTTGAGCTGGCTTGAGTTGAATTCGATCATGTGCTCCTGAAAAGTTAGTAGGTAAGGCAGTCGTAGAAAATCATGAATGTTTGCTATCATCAAAAGTCTTATCCATAAACTCAGATTTGCAACAGGTTTAATAAGCTAATCAAGATTCAATAAGAATCAACAAGTGGCATCAGATCCTTATTTCAAAATCATAAATTTATTCAACTTTTTGATAAATAAGTATGGTTACTTTTAGAAGTTGAAAAACACTTGAAGGGTATTTGATCACTAGACCTTCTTTATTTAATAATATCTCTTTCAATTTTTGGATAACACACATGTCAACATTTTTACAGTCACTAGATTATCGTAGGTGGGTCTTAGTTTAAGAAGGGTATACAAAACCAACTAGATTAGTTGATCATATAATAGTTAAAATACCCTTTGTTGAATGGACTGTAGAACAATGTGACTTAGCACAGTTAAATGCTAAATGTTTAAACAATTTCTTTTGTGCACTTAAGTAAGAAGACTACATATGGGTTTCTACTTGCAAAAGTGGAAATGATATATGTGATAGACTATGTATTACTTATGAAGGGACAAATAAAGTAAAGTAAAATAAACTGAATATCTTGTTACATGATTATGAATTATTTCACATGAAATCAAATGAATTCATTTATTAAATGTATATAAGATTTACTCAAATTGTCACTTCTTTTCATGCATTGGGTAGGGAACTAACAAACACTGAAATAGTTAATAAGATTCTTCATTATTTGCCTACTATATATGATGCTAAAATAACTACAGTTACAGAATTTAAATATTTAAATGTTTACTCTATTGATAATCTTCTTGGTTCACTAATTGCCTACGAGCAAGGAGTGAGTCAAAGGAAGGCTGATGTAGGTGAACAGCGAAAGGAGAAGAACATTGCATTGAAAGTGGAGTTAGAGAGTGATCTAATGCAACCTGAGGATGAGGACGACATAGCTTTAATGATTAGACAATTCAAGAGCTTTCTTAAAAAGAAGCAGAGGAGATGCCAACAGTGGAACAAAGGTAAGTTCAATAGGAATGTTAAGGTTTCTAATGATGTGATTTACTACGAGTGCATGAAACCTGGATATATAAAGTCAGACTGCCTAAACCTAAAAGCCACTCCTAGCAAGGGAAAGATAGAGGAGAAACCAAATGTGAAGAAGCGAAAGAAGAGATTCCAAAGAGCTTTTTGGGCAGACTCAGCTTCAGATTTGTTAGAAACTGAATGGAGGAAGTTGCCAACTTGTGCTTAATGGCTGATATTGTTGATCAATTAGATTAAGAAGTGGTATATGACTTAACCTATGTTGAACTGTTAGAAGTTTCTGAAAGGATTCATGACGCATATATAAAGTTAAAGAAATACATGCTATTATGAATATAGAATTACAAGAATTACAGAGAGAACACAAAATCCTTAGGAAAGGTCATACATTGATAGATAACAACCACATGAGCTTACTTGATAAATTTGATAACTTGAATAAGGAGAATGAGATATTAAAATCATCATATGCTCAATTGGAAAAAGAATTAAAGAATTTTAAGAATGAATTAGAAAATAAAGTGCATTATTTGAATTATAATAATATTGTGTTAAAAGATTTAAACACATTTTTTAAATTGAAAGTAAAAGTTCTTGAGGAAAATAGGAAATCACCAACACTTGAAGATTTTACAAATCCTATTTTGTATCTAAAATTTTTACAATCCAAGAAGAGACAAAGTAATTATAGAAGTCTGAGAAATCCATTTCCTGGAGTTAAATGTTATTCTTGTGACATGTTTGGACATATAGTACACACCTGTAATTTGGATAGAAAAACTCATTTAGTGTGGAAACCTAAGTTGTATAAATTTAGACATATCATACATGCATCTATTTTTAATTTTCCAAAAAGAGAACCCAAACTTATTTGAGTTCCCAGGTTTAACATTTGATAGTTTTTGTAGGAACGCTTTCATATAAGACCTCGTAAGAGCAATTGATACCTGGATAGTAGTTGCTTAAAGCATATGACTGGAGATACTAAATAATTTATATCACTAGAAGTTAGAAGTGGAGGCTGGGTTACACTTGGAGATAACACCACTAGAAAGGTGGTTGGATAAGGTATGATTGGTACTTTCAAAATTTTTATATTGAAAATGTGCTAATTATAGAAAGCTTAAAGCATAATATGTTAAATATTAGCCAGCTATGTGATAAAGGATACAATGTTAAATGTTTTCCTACTATCTACATATTAAGCCTAATAGAAATGATGTTTTATATGGATTAAGGGTAAATAATATTTATATGCTAGATTTAAATTGAATAAAAACTCTTAATGTTTTTTGCTTAAAAACTATTTCTGATGAATCTTGGTTATGGCATAGGAGACTTTATCACTCTAGCATGAAGAATTGTAGAAAAATTACCCAAAAGGATTTGGTTAGAGGTATACCAAAATTAGACTTTACTAAGGATCACCTTTACTATGCATGTCAATAAGGAAAATAGCTGAAGTCCTCTTTTCAGTCCAATATGGATCTTAGAACTAGTAAACCTTTAGAGATTTTACATATGAATCATTTTGGATCAGTTGGAACTGTAAGTCTAGAAGGGAAGGTATACAGATTTGTAATTATTTTCTAGATTCATTTAAATAAATTTCTTATATAGTAAGAGTGAATCTTTTGAGGAGTTCATAAATTTTTTGACTTGGATTCAGAGGAAACTAGGATGTGAGATTTTAACAATCCAAAGTGGTCATGGTGGTGAATTTGAAAATAAAAAATTTGTGTATTTTTATAAAGAGAAAAGAATTGATCATAATTTTTTTGCATTAGAACCCCTCAGCATAATGGGATAGTCGAAAGAAAGAACAGAACATTAGTAGAAGCCACTCAAGCCATATTGGCAGAATATTCACTTCCTAAATATTTTTAGGCTGAAGTGGTTAGCACTACATGTTATGTTCTGAACAGGGTGAATATCAGATCGAAATTAAACAAAACACCCTATGAGCTTCTTAAAGGGAGAACAACTAATTTGTCACATTTGTATGTTTTTAGGTGTAAGGTGTTCATACATAATAATGGAAAATCTGCCTTAGGAAAATCTGATCCAAAATTAGATGAAGGAATTTTTCTTGGATACTCTAATATTAGAAAATCTTATAAAATATTTAACAAAAAAAACTTTGGTAATTAAGGAGACGACACATATTATATTTAATGAATATGGTATTTTGGAAAAGATAAATGTGGAAGAGGATTAAATAGAAATTAACTCTCAAAGGATTGAGAAAGTTAATTTGAAAAAAAATTGGAGTTAGAAAATTTGTTGTCTAGAGATTTGAGATTTTATAAAAAACAACCTAAGGAATTGATTTTAGGTGAACCTAGTGAGGGTGTTAGGATTAGGCGCAGACTAAGTAAAGAAGTCAATCATTTTTCCTTTATTTTAATGATAGAATCCACAAAAATAAATCAAGCACTTTCAGAAGAATTTTGGATTTTGACAATGCAAGAAGAATTAAATCAATTTGTAAGAAATGAGGTTTGGGAATTAATTGTGAGGCCAAAGGATCAAAGTGTTGTTGGAACTAAGTAGGTATTCTAGAATAAAATGAACGAATTAGGAGTTGTTGTTAGAAATAAGGCTAGATTGGTAGCTAAGGGGTATAATCAGATTTAAAGGATTAATTTTGAGGAGACTTTTACCTCTATAGTAAGAATTCAAGCAATTAGGGTTTTATTAGCTTTTGCCTATTTTAAAGGATTCAAATTATTTCAAATAAATATTAAAAGTGCCTTTTTAAAATGGGTAATTCAAGAGGATGTTTATGTTGAACAACCTTTAGGTTTTGAAAATTCAAAATACATAAATCATATTTTTAAATTTAAGAAAGGCATTGTATGGATTGAAATAGACACCTAGGACTTGATATAAGAGGTTGAGCACTTTCCTACTTGAAAGATCTTTTAAAAAAGAAAGTATGGACACCACTCTCTTTTTGAAGAAATTAGGAGAGGATATACTCATTACACAAATTTATGCTGATGATATCATCTTTGGATCTATAAATAAAAATCTTTGTGATAATTTTTCTAAAATAATGAGTAGTAAATTTGAGATGAGTCTAATAGGAGATTTGAGTTTCTTTCTAGATTTTAGCATTAAAATTTTTTAGGAAGGAACATTTTTTAGTCAGTCAAAGTATGTTAAAGACATCCTCAAAAAGTTTGAATTGTATAATGCTAAACCTGTTCGTACACCTATGAGTTCCTCAGTTCAGTTGGATAAGGACCTAAAGGAAAAATCTGTTGATAAAAAAAATTTAGGGGAATAATTGAATCTTTGCTTTATTTGAGTGCTAACTGGCCCGATATTATGTTTAGTGTTTGTTTATGTGCTAGATTTCAATCAGATCCAAAAGAATTACATTTGACAGTAATAAAAAGGATTTTGAGATATCTCTTAGGAACTCAAAACATAGGGATTTGATATCCTAAGTTTAGCTCTTTATTTTAAATAATTAGATATTGAGATTTGGACTTTGCAGGATGTAGGTTTGATAAAAAGAGTACAAATGGAACATATCAATTTATTGAAAATTCTTTAATTTCTTGGTCCAGTAGAAAATAAAAATTCGTATCCCTATCTACTAATGAAGCTGAATACATTTCCTTAGAAAGCTGTGTGGCATAAGTTCTTTGGTTGAAGTAATAGTTGATTTATTTAGGATTAATAATAAGCACAATTCTAATTTATTGTGATAACACTAGTGTCATTTGCATTTCAAAAAATCCTATTCAACAGTCTAGACCCAAACATATAAGTATAAGACATCATTTTATAAGGGATAATGTATCTAAAGGAGAAATTGAACTGAACAATATTTCAACTGAAAATCAACTTGCAGATATTTTTACTAAATTACTAGCCTTTGATACTTTTAGCACATTAAGAATAAGGCTTGGTGTGATTGATTTGAATGCTTAATTAAAAATCTTTTGCAAACTTGATATGTGTCTTTGTGTGTTTTTTGTTTTGGTATTTATGTGCTTATTTGTATTTATGATTTTATGTTCTTGTGTTTTTGTGTTGTGTGTGATTTTGAAATGTTTTCACATCGGATTTCCTATTTCTGATCGATCGTGTAAAGTTTTTTAAGTGATCTATTCATACTTTACAAAAGTATTTTCGTACTGTAAAAATTCTGTTGCATGTCGATTATTGTTTTGAACTAATTGCGTAATGTTTTCATTTTTTAATACATATCATACTGTACGATCTCTATATCATCCTAGATGATGTGTTTTCATTTGTATGTACCCACCTAGATGGTAATTCGGGAAGAATAAGTTATTATAACTAATCATACATATGAACCCTTGTTCATAAGTACGAAGCACATGTCATTCAATATAGTGGACGATTCTAACCATGATTAAAATGATCTTAAATAATCAATCATCCCAGATGAACACTTGTTCGTCTGTACGATCGTATGGTAAAAAAGCCTGTACAAAAGGATGCCTCATAACTTGCATGATTATAAAAAGTCATTTCATTTCAAATATATTTATTCGTACATACAAAATTTCTTTTGTACGTACAAATCCATGTATCATACTGTACAAACCTATTTTATACGTATAAAAGATCATTTTTTTTAAATAGGAGGGCTTTGGAATTCATTTTCATTCACTTCAATAGCCTTATCTAATCCTTCAAATCTTAGTATTGGCCAGTTGTAGTAAGACAACTTTCTCTACAGGGTTAACGAGGATTCTTTTCTTAGATTTGTTTTTGCAAAAATTATACCCTATATAATTCTTCTTCAAGAGGATATTCAATTCCAAGTGATGCCTCTTTTTGCTGCCACTCAATTTGCTTTTATCCTAACCCTAAATCACTCTTATAACAAGGAAACTTTTCACTACTTTCTAGCCAACATGACCTTTAGTACTGATCAAAGTAGGATAAGTTCTTATGTTCAAAAGAAGCCAGTTGAAATAACTAAGGAAGATTTGGGAACCCTTTTGCAATTAAGGAATCAAGGAGTTAGAGCCCACACTTTGACTTCGACATCTGATTTTGACTGGACTAAAATAAATAAAGTTATTAGAGGGATTGAATAAGTATGTCATTTGCCTTGGGTCTCTACTTTGAATCAAAATGCAATGATCATCCAGCATGTCCTTAGTGAAGCCCAACTTATTATTAATTATATTCATGAGCTTTCTGAAATTAGACATGTCTCACATAAGAGGAAGAAGAACATTGCTTTAGGACACCTAGTGACCTATATCCTTGAGAATAAGTATAGTCTTGTTCATCCTAATCCTTAATTTGAAATTCCTATCTATTTTATTGATGCTTCATTTCGAGCACTTTTTGGGAGAGATGATAGAAGTGAGGATTCTGAGGGAGAAGGGGGAGAACCTACACCTATGCCTGCTTATGGACCTAACTTTCAGGAGATGGTCCAGCGCTTTGACAGACTAGAGAGTCATTTTGATCAGTGCTTTAATCAAATTATGGCTCATCTAAATCAACAAGACGCATAATACCAATAGGACATGGGTTGGATTCGAGGTTAGTTCAACTCAGTGGACACAAATATGGTTATGATGAATATCTATTTTTCTATCTTCAACCAGCCACCTCTTCCATACAAGGGCCCCTCAGATATATAGATGTACTTCTTATGTGTTTTCTTTGCTAATCCTTAGTGATGTGATGTGATGGCTTCTATAGTTTTTTTTGTGATTGTCCTTTCCTTTTGTTTTTTTTTTGATGCTATGTTGTGGTTGTATTGATATCATCTGAGCATCAATATATCTTTATATTAATTTGATATCAATAAAATATGTCTTGCTTTGTTTAGTTGATTTTATTCTCTATTTAAAATATTAGTTTGCCTATATAATAATCCTGACATAGTTGATCTAAAAAGGTATTATAATATGATCAGCAATACAAAAGTTAATTTTATTAGAAAATCTAATTTTTCAAAATATAAGTTAATTTATAACTCAATTAAGTTAAGGTTAACAATCTCATATTCTTTTTAGGCATACACAATTTGGTATTATTATTGCAATTTTGATGTTTTATTATTATTTTATTTCTCTTTTCAATATAATTATTTTTATACTTAGAGAAGTTTGAGTTTTTAGATTATTGATTTTGGAAAGATTAATTTAGAATATAGAAATGTACAAGTGTACAAAACTCAAAAGAATGCGTAATAGTTCGCAAATTGAAAAGAGGCACAAAATTAGCCCAAATATAAAAAGATGCACAAAGTGTGTCATAAATATTGAAAAGATGTGCAATGTAGCCAAATAAGTATATTAATAATGTTCTTTCCTTATATTTTAATCTTTAATTTTAAATCAATGTAATGTTCAATAATTTTTTTTTTATTGGAAATTGACTTAAATTAATCTTCATTTTGTGGCATTTGCAATAATTTACCTTATCTAATTGTCTACATCATTTCATGACCTTGATATAATTATCTTATCTATGTTATATTTTAATTTAAATGTTATGAATCTTTATTTTTCTCTAATGAACATTGATCTTATTTTTGCAATTATAAATAAATTACTTTCAAGATCAATTATCAAAGGTTTCATATAACTTCTTACATTTCTTTTGTTTTTCTTCTTCTCTTTTTGCTGTTGTCAAAAAGGGGGATAAATATTGTTTTGCATTTAATTGTTTTGTGTTTGCATTTGATTGTTTCTTGTCTTATTATTTTGCTTTATGCATAGTGTTTTGTATTGTGTTTTGTTTTGTTAAAAAAATTAAAAAATTGATTTGTTCTTAATAACAATTCCCTTATATTCACATGCTTATTCATTTACGGGGAGTTAAGGGGAAATTTAGGTTTTACAATTTTATTCAAATAATAATTATTTTTCCATCATTAAAAAGGGGGAGATTGTTGAGATAGCTGCTACTTAGTTTTTGCATGTTTGATATTCTTGCAATTTATATATTTTTGATGATTCCAAATATTATTGATTTGATTATTATTTCTCCTAACAAATTTTGAAAGGTTTATTTTGCTCTTGTGTGTACTAACATTTCAGGGAAATCATACTCCAGATTATTAAAGACTTCAAATCAAGATAAGTTTAGAGTTTATTGTGATTGAAGCCTGTATTTTTTATTTCATTGAGTCTGAGAGATTATGATTGTAATTGAGTAACTGAGCACACATACATTGGGGGAGAGTTTTAAAATTCTTATTTTTAAATTGATTGTACTGTATGATATCACTTCGTACGGGACAATCTGATTGGTTATTTTTTCCCCAATGAGCAATGGAACGAACAAAAATGAAATTATTTTTTCTAAGTATGGTTTATACGAGACAATCCTAGTTTTATATAAGGACGAACGTCTCAGGTTCATTATCAAGAACAGATCATACTTGATGATCGAAACTTCGTATATGGACGAACGTCTCGGTTTTGCTTATGCACAAAATTTTTTTTCTAAGTCTCGTTCGTACGGGACGATCTCAATTTTTGTATAGGGATTAACGCCTATTTTGTTCTCAGATGAAGATCGGAAGGGATGATGTTAATTTTTGTATAGGAACAAATGCCTCTATTTTATTCTCGAATGATTTTTTTTTTCTAAGTTTGGATCGTACGGGATGATTTCCTTTTTTATACAAGGATTCTCGGTTCTGTTCTCGCTCATTTCATCTTGACATTTTGTACTAACGAAAATAGAATTTTCTAAATGTTTATCCCATTTGAACTTAGTTCATACCGGACGATGATTAGGTACGAAATGATTTTGTTCTGATTCACAATAGGTTCATATGTAACAATATTTGAACTGTTCGTACGTACGAACATACGATCATACTGTACGATTGTGTACGCTCTAAATTGAAAAATTCAAATTTTTGGATACTTTTTTGTGTAAAATGTGCACTAAATTTGATGTTAGGGACTATTGTATGTTGAGTCTAGTAAATAGGTTGTTAGACCTAAGTTAA